>NW_027477247.1:0-86684 GCF_051020955.1 Megalopta genalis
GCTTCAAATTCATGCGAAACACATGATGTAGCTTCAAATTAATGCGATGTAGAAGGTTTAGCTTCAAATCCAAGCGAATCAAATGATTTAGCTTCAAATACTTGCGATATAAGTGATATTGCGTCAAATGCAGGCGAAACGAACGACTCAGCTTCAAATAAAAGCGAATCACAAATCATTTAGCTTCAAACAAATGCGATGTAGAAGGTTTAGCTTCAAATCCATGCGAAACAAATGATTTAGCTTCAAATACTTGCGATATAAGTGATATAGCTTCAAATCCTGGCGAAACAAACGCGTTAGTTTCAAATCCATGCGAAACACATGATGTAGCTTCAAATCAATGCGATGTAGATTGTTTAGCTTCAAATCCAGTCGGAACAAACGATTTAGCTTCAAATACTTGCGATATATGTGATATAGCTTCAAATGCTGGCGAAATAAACGAGTTAGCTTCAAATCCATGCGAAACACATGATGTAGCTTCAAATCAATGCGATGTAGAAGGTTTAGCTTCAAATCCATGCGAAACAAATGATTTAGCTTCAAATACTTGCGATGTAAGTGATATAGTTTCAAATTATGGCGAAATAATCGTGTTAGCTTCAAATCCAAGCGAAACACATGATGTAGCTTCAAATCAATGCGATGTAGAAGGATTAGCTTCAAATCCAGGCGAAACAAATGATTTAGCTTCAAATACTTGTCAAAGAAACGAGTTAGCTTCAAATCCATGCGAAACACATGATTTAGCTTCAAATACTTGCGATGTAAGTAATATAGCTTCAAATGCTGGAGAAATAATCGAGTTAGCTTCAAATCCAAGCGAAACACATGATGTAGCTTCAAATCAATGCGATGTAGAAGGATTAGCTTCAAATCCAGGCGAAACAAATGATTTAGCTTCAAATACTTGTCAAAGAAACGAGTTAGCTTCAAATCCATGCGAAACACATGATGTAGCTTCAAATCAATGCGATGTAGAAGGTTTAGCTTCAAATCCATGCGAATCAAATGATTTAGCTTCAAATACTTGCGATATAAGTGATATAGTTTCAAATGTTGGCGAAATAATCGAGTTAGCATCAAATCCATGCGAAACATATGATGTAGCTTCAAATCAATGCGATGTAGAAGGTTTGGCTTCAGATCCATGCGAAACAAATGATTTAGCTTCAAATACTTGCGATATAAGTGATATAGCTTCAAATGCTGGCGAAATGACCGAGTTAGCTTCAAATGCATGCGAAACACATTATGTAGGTTCAAATCAAAGCGATGAAGAAGGATTAGTTTCAAATCCATGCGAATCAAATGATTTAGCTTCAAATACTTGCGATATAAGTGATATAGTTTCAAATACTGGCGAAAAAACAAGTTAGCTTCAAATCAATGCGAAACACATGATTTAGCATGAAATCAATGCGAAACACCTGGATTAGCTTCAGATTCATGCGAAAAAAATGGTTTAGCTTCTAATACAGGCAAAAGAATCGAGTTAGCTTCAAATCCATGCGAAACACATAATTAAGTTTCAAATGCATGCGAGACACATGATTTAGGTTCAAATTAATGGTAAAAGCATGGTCCAACTTCAAATTCATGCGAAACACATGATGTTGCTTCAAATCAATGCGATGTAGAAGGATTAGCTTCACATCCATGCGAAACATATGATTTAGCTCCAAATAATTGAGATATAAGTGATATAGCATCAAATGCAGGCGAAACAAACGCGTTAGCTTCAAATCCATGCAAATCACATAATTTAGGTTCAAATTCATGCCAAACACATGGGTTAGCTTCAAATCCAAGCGAAACACATGATGTAGCTTCAAATCAATGCGATGTAGAAGGTTTAACTTCAAATCCATGCGAAACAAATGATTTAGTTCAAATACTTGCGATATTAGTGATGTAGATTCAAATGCGGGCGAAGTAAACGAGTTAGATTCAAATCCAAGCGAAACACATGATGTAGCTTCAAATCAATGCGATGTAGAAGGTTTAGATCCAAATCCATGCGAAACAAATGATTTAGCTTCAAATCAATGCGATGTAGAAGGCGTAGATTCAAATCCGTGCCAAACACGTTATTTAGCTTCAAATTAATGCGAAGTAGAAGGCTTAGCTTCAAATTCATGCGAAACAAACTATTTAGCTTCAAATACTTCCGATATAAGTGATACTGCTTCAAATGCTGGCGAAACAAACGAGTTAGCTTCAAATCCATGCGCAACACATGATTTAGCTTCAAATTCGTGCGAAAAACATGGTTTAGCTTCAGATTCAAGCGAAAAAATGGTTTAGCTTCAAATAATTGTGATATACATGATTTAGATTCAACTGCATGCGAAACAAAGGAGTTAGTTTCAAATCCAAGCGAAACCCATGATGTAGCTTCAAATCAATGCGATGTAGAAGGTTTAGCTCCAAATCCATGCGAAACACACGATTGGGCTTCAAAAACGTGCGAGACACATGGTTTAGTTTCAAATTCATGCCAAACACATGGTTTAGCTTCAAATACTTGTAATATACTTGATTTGGATTCAACTGCATGCGAAACAAACGAGTTAGCTTCAAATCCATTCGAAACACATGATTTAGCTTCAAATTCATGCGAAAGACATGGTTTAGCTTCAAATTCATGCAAAGAACGTGATTTAGATTCAAAGTCACGCAAAACAAATGGTTTAACTTCAAATACTTGCGATATAAGTGATATAGGCTCAAATGCAGGCGAAACAAACGAGTTAGCTTCAAATCCATGCGAAATACATGATTAAGCTTCAAATGCATGCGAGACACACGATTTAGGTTCAAATGCATGGCAAAAACATGGTTCAGCTTCAAATTCATGCGAGGCACGTGATATAGCTTTAAATTCATGCGAAACAAATGATGTAGTTTCAAATATTGCGGTAAAGGTTATTTAGATTCAAGTGCATGCGAAACATTCGAGTTAGCTTCAAATCCATGCGAATCACATAATTTAGCTTCAACACCATGCGAATCACAAAACTTAGCTTCAGATTCATGCGAAACACATGGTTTAGCTTCAAATACTTGTGGTATACATGATTTAGAATCAGCTGCATGCGAAACAAACGAGTTAGGTTCAAATCCATGCGAAACACATGGTTTAGCTTCAAATTCATGCGATGTAAGTGATATAGTTTCAAATTATGGCGAAATAATCGTGTTAGCTTCAAATCCATACGAAACAAATGATTTAGATTCAAATACTTGCGATATAAGTGATATAGCTTCAAATGCTGGCGAAGTAAACGAGTTGGCTTCAAATCCATGCGAAACACATGTT
The DNA here is from genome assembly GCF_051020955.1 of Megalopta genalis. Taxonomy (NCBI): domain Eukaryota; kingdom Metazoa; phylum Arthropoda; class Insecta; order Hymenoptera; family Halictidae; genus Megalopta; species Megalopta genalis. Next base: position 3,326 of record NW_027477247.1, read on the forward strand.
GTATCATCATATCAATGCGATGTAGAAGGTTTAGCTTGAAATCCAGGTGAAACAAATGATTTAGCTTCAAATCAATGCGAAACACATGATGCAGCTACAAATCAATGCGATGTATAAGGTTTAGCTTCAAATCCAAGCGAAACAAATGATTTAGCTACAAATACTTGCGATATAAGTGATATTGCTTCAAATGCAGGCGAAACGAACGAGTTAGCTTCAAATCCATGCGAAACATATGATATAGCTTCAAATCAATGCGATGTTGAAGGTTTAGCTTCAAATCCATGCGAATCAAATGATTTAGTTTCAAATACTTGCGATATAACTGATAATGCTTCAAATGCAGCCGAAACAAACGAGTTAGCTTCAAATCCATGCGAAACACATGATGTAGCTTCAAATCAATGCGAAACACATGATGCAGCTACAAATCAATGCGATGTATAAGGTTTAGCTTCAAATCCAAGCGAAACAAATGATTTAGCTACAAATACTTGCGATATAAGTGATATTGCTTCAAATGCAGGCGAAACGAACGAGTTAGCTTCAAATCCATGCGAAACATATGATATAGCTTCAAATCAATGCGATGTTGAAGGTTTAGCTTCAAATCCATGCGAATCAAATGATTTAGTTTCAAATACTTGCGATATAACTGATAATGCTTCAAATGCAGCCGAAACGAACGCTTTAGCTTCAAATCCATGCGAATCACATAATTTAGCTTCAAATTCATGCGAAACACATGGTTTAGCTTCAAATTCATGCGAAACAAATGATTTAGTTTCAAATACTTGCGATATAAGTGATATAGCTTCAAATGCTGGCGAAATAATCGAGTTAGCTTCAAATCCATGCGAAACATATGATGTAGCTTCAAATCAATGCGATGTAGATTGTTTAGCTTCAAATCCATGCGGAACAAACGATTTAGCTTCAAATACTTGCGATATATGTGATATAGCTTCAAATGCTGGCGAAATAAACGAGTTAGCTTTAAATCCATGCGAAACACATGATGTAGCTTCAAATCAATGCGATGTAGATTGTTTAGCTTCAAATCCATGCGGAACAAACGATTTAGCTTCAAATACTTGCGATATATGTGATATAGCTTCAAATGCTGGCGAAATAGACGAGTTGGCTTCAAGTCCATGCGGAACACATGATGTAGCTTCAAATCAAAGCAATGTGTAAGGTTTAGCTTCAAATCAATGCGATGTATAAGGTTTAGCTTCAAATCCATGCGATGCAAATGATTTAGCTTCAAATACTTGCGATATAAGTGTTATAGCTTCAAATGCAGGCGAAACAAACGCGTTAGTTTGAAATCCATGCGAAACACATGATGTAGCTTCAAATCAATGCGATGTGGATTGTTTAGCTTCAAATCCATGCGCAACAAACGATTTAGCTTCAAATACTTGCAATATATGTGATATAGCTTCAAATGCTGGCGAAATAAACGAGTTAGCTCCAAATCCATTCGAAACACAAGATGTAGCTTCAAATCAATGCGATGTAGAAGGTTTAGCTTCAAATCCATGCGAAACAAATGATTTAGCTTCAAATACTTGCGATGTAAGTGATATAGTTTCAAATTATGGCGAAATAATCGTGTTAGCTTCAAATCCATGCGAAACAAATGATTTAGCTTCAAATCCATGCGAAACACATGGTTTAGCTTCAAATCAATGCGAAACACATGATGCAGCTAGAAATCAATGCGATGTATAAGGTTTAGCTTCAAATCCAAGCGAAACAGTTGTCTAGCATCAAATGCTTGCGAAGTAATCGAGTTAGCTTCAAATCCATGCGAAACACATGATAAGGCTTCAAATCAATGCGATGTTGAAGGTTTAGGTTCAAATCCATGCGAATCAAATGATTTAGTTTCAAATACTTGCGATATAAGTGATATTGCTTCAAACGCAGCCGAAACGAACGCTTTAGCTTCAAATCCACGCGAATCACATAATTTAGCTTCAAATTCATGCGAAACATATGGTTTAGCTTCAAATTCATGCGAAACAAATGATTTAGTTTCAAATACTTGCGATATAAGTTGTCTAGCAACAAATGCTGGCGAAGTAATCGAGTTAGCTTCAAATTCATGCGAAACACATGATGTAGCTTCAAATTAATGCGATGTAGAAGGTTTAGATCCAAATCCATGCGAAACAAATGATTTAGCTTCAAATCAATGCGATGTAGAAGGCGTAGATTCAAATCCGTGCCAAACACGTTATTTAGCTTCAAATTAATGCGAAGTAGAAGGCTTAGCTTCAAATTCATGCGAAACAAACTATTTAGCTTCAAATACTTCCGATATAAGTGATACTGCTTCAAATGCTGGCGAAACAAACGAGTTAGCTTCAAATCCATGCGCAACAAATGATTTAGCTGCAAATACTTGCGATATAAGTGATATAGCTTCAAATGCTGGCGCAATTAACGATATAGCTTCATATCCATGCGAAACACATGATGTAGCTCCAAATCAACGCGATGTATAAGGTTTAGCTTCAAATCCAAGCGAAACAAATGATTTAGCTACAAATACTTGCGATATAAGTGATATTGCTTCAAATGCAGGCGAAACGAACGAGTTAGCTTCAAATCCATGCGAAACATATGATATAGCTTCAAATCAATGCGATGTAGAAGGTTTTGTTTCAAATCCATGCGAAACAATTGATTTAGCTTCAAATGCTTGTGATATACATGATTTAGATTCAACTGCATGCGAAACTAACGAGTTAGCTTCAAATCCATTCGAAACACATGATTTAGCTTCAAATTCATGCGAAAGACATGGTTTAGATTCAAATTCATGCAAAGCACGTGATTTAAATTCAAAGTCACGCAAAACAAATGGTTTAACTTCAAATACTTGCGATATAAGTGATATAGGCTCAAATGCAGGCGAAACAAACGAGTTGGCTTCAAATCCATGCGAAACACATGTTGTATCATCATATCAATGCGATGTAGAAGGTTTAGCTTGAAATCCAGGTGAAACAAATGATTTAGCTTCAAATACTTGTCAAACAAACGAGTTAGCTTCAAATCCATGCGAAACACATGATGTAGCTTCAAATCAATGCGAAACACATGATGCAGCTACAAATCAATGCGATGTATAAGGTTTAGCTTCAAATCCAAGCGAAACAAATGATTTAGCTACAAATACTTGCGATATAAGAGATATTGCTTCAAATGCAGGCGAAACGAACGAGTTAGCTTCAAATCCATGCGAAACATATGATATAGCTTCAAATCAATGCGATGTAGAAGGTTTTGTTTCAAATCCATGCGAAACAATTGATTTAGCTTCAAATGCTTGTGATATACATGATTTAGATTCAACTGCATGCGAAACTAACGAGTTAGCTTCAAATCCAAGAGAAACAAATGATTTAACTTCAAATACTAGCGATATAAGTGATATAGCTTCAAATGCTGGCGCAATTAACGAGATAGCTTCATATCCATGCGAAACAAATGATGTAGCTTCAAATCAATGCGATGTAGATTGTTTAGCTTCAAATCCATGCGAAACAAATGATTTAGCTGCAAATACTTGCGATATAAGTGATATAGCTTCAAATGCTGGCGCAATTAACGATATAGCTTCATATCCATGCGAAACACATGATGTAGCTCCAAATCAACGCGATGTTGAAGGTTTAGCTTCAAATCCATGTGTAGCAAGTGATTTGACTTCAAATACTTGCGATATAAGTGGTCTAGCATCAAATGCTGGCGAAATAATCGAGATAGCTTCAAATCCATGCGAAACACATGATGTAGCTTCAAATCAATGCGATGTGGAAGGTATAGCTTCAGATCCATGCGAAACAAATGATTTAGCTTCAAATACTTGCGATATAAGTGATATAGCTTCAAATGCTGGCGAAATAAAAGAGTTAGCTACAAATCCATGCGAAACACATGATGTAGCTTCAAATCAATGAGATGTAGAAGGTGTAGCTTCAAATCCATGTGTAGCAAGTGATTTAACTTCAAATACTTGCGATCTAAGTGGTCTAGCATCAAATGCTTGCGAAATAATCGAGTTAGCTTGAAATCCATGCGAAACACATGATGGAGCTTCAAATCAATGCGATGTAGAAGGTTTAGCTTCAAATCCATGCGAAACAAATAATTTAGCTTCAAATACTTGCGATATAAGTGATATAGCTTCAAATTCTGGCGAAATAACCGAGTTAGCTTCAAATGCATGTGAAACACATGATGTAGCTTCAAATCAATGCGATGTAGAAGGTTTAGCTTCAAATCCATATGAATCAAATGATTTAGCTTCAAATACTTGCGATATAACTGATAATGCTTCAAATGCAGCCGAAACGAACGCTTTAGCTTCAAATCCATGCGAATCACATAATTTAGCTTCAAATTCATGCGAAACACATGGTTTAGCTTCAAATTCATGCGAAACAAATGATTTAGTTTCAAATACTTGCGATATAAGTGATATAGCTTAAAATGCTGGCGAAATAATCGAGTTAGCTTCAAATACATGCGAAACATATGATGTAGCTTCAAATCAATGCGATGTAGATTGTTTAGCTTCAAATCCATGCGAAACAAATGATTTAGCTTCAAATACTTGCGATATAAGTAATATAGCTTCAAATGCTGGCGAAATAATCGAGTTAGCTTCAAATCCATGCGAACCATATGATGTAGCTTCAAATCAATGCGATGTAGAAGGTTTTGTTTCAAATCCATGCGAAACAATTGATTTAGCTTCAAATGCTTGTGATATACATGATTTAGATTCAACTGCATGCGAAACTAACGAGTTAGCTTCAAATCCAAGAGAAACAAATGATTTAGCTTCAAATACTTGCGATATAAGTGATATAGCTTCAAATGCTGGCGCAATTAACGAGATAGCTTCATATCCATGCGAAACAAATGATGTAGCTTCAAATCATCGCGATGTTGAAGGTTTAGCTTCAAATCCATGTGTAGCAAGTGATTTAACTTCAAATGCTTGCGATATAAGTGGTCTAGCATAAAATGCTGGCGAAATAATCGAGATAGCTTCAAATCCATGCGAAACACATGATGTAGCTTCAAGTCAATGCGATGTAGAAGGTTTAGCTTCAAATCCATGCGAAACAAACGATTTAGCTTCAAATACTTGGGATATAAGTGGTCTAGCAGCAAATGCTGGCGAAATAAACGAGTTAGCTTTAAATCCATGCTGAACACATGATGTAGCTTCAAATCAATGCGATGTATAAGGTTTAGCTTCAAATCCATGCGAAACAAATGATTTAGCTTCAAATACTTTAGATATAAGTTGTCTAGCATCAAATGCTGGCGAAGTAATCGAGTTAGCTTCAAATCTATGCGAAACACATGATGTAGCTTCAAATCAATGCGATGTAGAAGGTTTAGCTTCAAATCCATGCGAATCAAATGATTTAGCTTCAAATACTTGCTATATAAGTGATATAGTTTCAAATGTTGGCGAAATAATCGAGTTAGCTTCAAATCCATGCGAAACATATGATGTAGCTTCAAATCAATGCGATGTAGAAGGTTTGGCTTCAGATCCATGCGAAACAAATGATTTAGCTTCAAATACTTGCGATATAAGTGATATAGCTTCAAATGCTGGCGAAATGATCGAGTTAGCTTCAAATGCATGCGAAACACATTACGTAGGTTCAAATCAAAGCGATGTAGAAGGATTAGTTTCAAATCCATGCGAATCAAATGATTTAGCTTCAAATACTTGCGATATAAGTGATATAGTTTCAAATACTGGCGAAAAAACAAGTTAGCTTGAAATCAATGCGAAACACATGATTTAGCTTGAAATCAATGCGAAACACCTGGATTAGCTTCACATCCATGCGAAACATATGATTTAGCTCCAAATAATTGAGATATAAGTGATATAGCATCAAACGCAGGCGAAACAAACGCGTTAGCTTCAAATCCATGCAAATCACATAATTTAGCTTCAAATTCATGCGAAGCACATAATTTAGCTTCAAATTCATGCGATACAAATGATGTAGCTTCAAATACTTGTGATATACATGATTTAGATTCAACTGCATGCGAAACAAACGAGTTAATTTCAAATCCAAGCGAAACACATGATTTAGCTTCAAATTCATGCAAAAAACATGGTTTAGCTTCAAATCCAAGTGAAACACATGATGTAGCTTCAAATCAATGCGATGTAGAAGGTTTAACTTCAAATCCATGCGAAACAAATGATTTAGTTCAAATACTTGCGATATTAGTGATGTAGATTCAAATGCGGGCGAAATAAACGAGTTAGATTCAAATCCATGCAAAACACTTGATTTAGCTTCAAATACTTGCGATATAAGTGATATAGCTTCAAATGCTGGCGAAATAAACGAGTTAGCTTCAAATCCGTGCGAAACACATGATGTAGCTTCAAATCAATGCGATGTTGAAGGTTTAGCTTCAAATCCATGTGTAGCAAGTGATTTGACTTCAAATACTTGCGATATAAGTGGTCTAGCATCAAATGCTGGCGAAATAATCGAGATAGCTTCAAATCCATGCGAAACACATGATGTAGCTTCAAATCAATGCGATGTGGAAGGTATAGCTTCAGATCCATGCGAAACAAATGATTTAGCTTCAAATACTTGCGATATAAGTGATATAGCTTCAAATGCTGGCGCAATTAACGATATAGCTTCATATCCATGCGAAACACATGATGTAGCTCCAAATCAACGCGATGTTGAAGGTTTAGCTTCAAATCCATGTGTAGCAAGTGATTTGACTTCAAATACTTGCGATATAAGTGGTCTAGCATCAAATGCTGGCGAAATAATCGAGATAGCTTCAAATCCATGCGAAACACATGATGTAGCTTCAAATCAATGCGATGTGGAAGGTATAGCTTCAGATCCATGCGAAACAAATGATTTAGCTTCAAATACTTGCGATATAAGTGATATAGCTTCAAATGCTGGCGAAATAAAAGAGTTAGCTACAAATCCATGCGAAACACATGATGTAGCTTCAAATCAATGAGATGTAGAAGGTGTAGCTTCAAATCCATGTGTAGCAAGTGATTTAACTTCAAATACTTGCGATCTAAGTGGTCTAGCATCAAATGCTTGCGAAATAATCGAGTTAGCTTGAAATCCATGTGAAACACATGATGGAGCTTCAAATCAATGCGATGTAGAAGGTTTAGCTTCAAATCCATGCGGAGCAAACGATTTAGCTTCAAATACTTGCGATATATGTGATATAGCTTCAAATGCTGGCGAAATAGACGAGTTGGCTTCAAGTCCATGCGGAACACATGATGTAGCTTCAAATCAATGCGATGTAGAAGGTTTAGCTTCAAATCCATGCGAATCAAATGATTTAGCTTCAAATACTTGCGATGTCAGTGATAATGCTTCAAATGCAGGCGAAACGAACGAGTTAGCTTCAAATCCATGCGAAACACATGATGTAGCTTCAAGTCAATGCGATGTAGAAAGTTTAGCTTAAAATCCTTGCGAATCAAATGATTTAGCTTCAAATACTTGCGATATAAGTGATATTGCTTCAAATGCAGCCGAAACGAACGCTTTAGCTTCAAATCCATGCGAATCACATAATTTAGCTTCAAATTCATGCGAAACACATGGTTTAGCTTCAAATTCATGCGAAACAAATGATTTAGTTTCAAATACTTGCGATATAAGTGATATTGCTTCAAATGCAGGCGAAATAATCGAGATAGCTTCAAATCCATGCGAAACACATGATGTGGCTTCAAATCAATGCGATGTAGATTGTTTAGCTTCAAATCCATGCGGAACAAACGATTTAGCTTCAAATACTTGCGATATATGTGATATAGCTTCAAATGCAGGCGAAACAAACGCGTTAGTTTGAAATCCATGCGAAACACATGATGTAGCTTCAAATCAATGCGATGTAGATTGTTTAGCTTCAAATCCATGCGGAGCAAACGATTTAGCTTCAAATACTGGCGATATATGTGATATAGCTTCAAATGCTGGCGAAATAGATGAGTTGGCTTCAAGTCCATGCGGAACACATGATGTAGCTTCAAATCAATGCGATGTAGATTGTTTAGCTTCAAATCCATGCGGAACAAACGATTTAGCTTCAAATACTTGCGATATATGTGATATAGCTTCAAATGCTGGCGAAATAAACGAGTTAGCTTCAAGTCCATGCGGAACACATGATGTAGCTTCAAATCAATGCAATGTGTAAGGTTTAGCTCCAAATCAATGCGATGTATAAGGTTTAGCTTCAAATCCATGCGATGCAAATGATTTAGCTTCAAATACTTGCGATATAAGTGTTATAGCTTCAAATGCAGGCGAAACAAACGCGTTAGTTTGAAATCCATGCGAAACACATGATGTAGCTTCAAATCAATGCGATGTAGAAGGTTTAGCTTCAAATCCATGCGAATCAAATGATTTAGCTTCAAATACTTGCGATATCAGTGATATTGCTTCAAATGCAGGCGAAATAATCGAGATAGCTTCAAATCCATGCGAAACACGTGATATACCTTCATATCAATGCGATGTAGATTGTTTAGCTTCAAATCCATGCGGAACAAACGATTTAGCTTCAAATACTTGCGATATATGTGATATAGCTTCAAATGCAGGCGAAACAAACGCGTTAGCTTCAAATCCATGCGAAACACATGATGTGGCTTCAAATCAATGCGATGTAGATTGTTTAGCTTCAAATCCATGCGGAAGAACGATTTAGCTTCAAATTCATGCGATATATGTGATATAGCTTCAAATGCTGGCGAAATAAACGAGTTAGCTTTAAATCCATGCGAAACACATGATGTAGCTTCAAATCAATGCGATGTAGATAGTTTAGCTTCAAATCCATGCGGAACAAACGATTTAGCTTCCAATACTTGCGATATATGTGATATAGCTTCAAATGCTGGCGAAATAGACGAGTTGGCTTCAAGTCCATGCGGAACACATGATGTAGCTTCAAATCAATGCAATGTGTAAGGTTTAGCTTCAAATCAATGCGATGTATAAGGTTTAGCTTCAAATCCATGCGATGCAAATGATTTTGCTTCAAATACATGCGATATAAGTGTTATAGCTTCAAATGCAGGCGAAACAAACGCGTTAGTTTGAAATCCATGCGAAACACATGATGTAGCTTCAAATCAATGCGATGTAGATTGTTTAGCTTCAAATCCATGCGGAACAAACGATTTAGCTTCAAATACTTGCGATATATGTGATATAGCTTCAAATGCTGGCGAAATAAACGAGTTAGCCCCAAATCCATGCGAAACACATGATGTAGCTTCAAATCAATGCGATGTAGAAGGTTTAGCTTTAAATCCATGCGAAACAAATGATTTAGCTTCAAATACTTGCGATGTAAGTGATATAGTTTCAAATTATGGCGAAATAATCGTGTTAGCTTCAAATCCATGCGAAACAAATGATTTAACTTCAAATTCATGCGAAACACATGGTTTAGCTTCAAATCCAAGTGAAACACATGATGTAGCTTCAAATCAATGCGATGTAGAGGGTTTAGCTTCAAATCCATGCGATACAAATGATTTAGCTTGAAATCAATGCGAAACAAAGGAGTTAGCTTCTAATCCATGCTAATCACATAATTTAGCTTTGAAATCATGCGAAACACATTGTTTAGCATCAGATTCATGCAAAACAAATGGTTTAGCTTCAAATACATGTGATATACATGAATTAGAGTCAACTGCATGCGAAACATACGAGTTACATTCAAATCCATGCGAAACACATGATTTAGCTTCAAATTCATGCGAAAACATGGTTTAGCTTCAGATTCATGCGAAAGAAATGGTTTAGTTTCAAATACTTGCGTTACAAATGATATAGCTTCAAATGCAGGCGAAACAAACGAGTTAGCTTCAAATCCATTCGAAACACATGATTAAGCTTCAAATGCATACGAAACACATGATCTAGGTTCAAATTCATGTCAAACACTTGGTTCAGCTTCGAATCCATGCGAATCACATAATTTAGATTCAAATTCATGCGAAACATATGGTTTAGCTTCAAATTCTTGCGAAACAAATGGTTGAGCTTCAAATACTTGTGATATACGTGATTTATCTTCAACTGCAGGCGAACCAAACGAGTTAGCTTCAAATCCATGCGAAACACATGATCTAGCTTCAAATCAATGCGAAGTATAAGGTTTAGCTTCAAATTCATGCGAAACGAATGATTTAGCTTCAAATACTTGCGATATAAGTGATAAAGCTTCAGATGCATGCGAAACAAACGAATTAGCTTCAAATCGATGCGAAACACATAATGCAGATTCAATTTCATGCGAAACACATGCATTAGCTTCAGATTCATGCGAAACAAATGGTTTTGTTTCAAACACTTGTGATATACATGATTTATCCCCAACTGTATGTGAAACAAACGAGTTAGCTTCAAATCCAAGCGAATCAAATGATTTAGCTTCAAATATATGCGATGTTAATGATATAGTTTTAAATGCAGGCGAAACAAACGAGTTATCTTCAGTAGGTATATATGTTGCGTTCTGCAATCAAGTGCGAGGGGAAGGCTGAGCCGGGGCGTTAAAGGGAAGGAAGCGTCATTCTGAGCGGCACGCGTCGTGTGGAGGGGGGAAGTCCCCGATAAGGAGTTTTGCGGTTTTGCATCCGGAGAGGTTCTCGGACGCCTTACCCGGAAGTTGCTTATCTTGCGAAGCGATATCGGGGATTTTGGTTTCGTTTATTAGATTTCTTAAAGTATGGTTTTTTATCTCGGTATAATATTGTAGCGAGCGAGCGAGAGAGAGAGAGAGAGGGGAGGATGCAGCGGTTGTTCTCTCTTTTGCAAAAGCGATGCATGATTTTTCTCGCGCGTGCGTTAGGCGCGACGCATTTATAGAAGTTTGTGGTTTTGTATCCGGAGAGACTCGCGGATGCTTTACCTGTGATTTTGGTCTCGTTGAGATTTCTTAAAGTAAGTTTTTTTTTATCTAGGTATAATATTGTAGAGAGCGAGAGAGAGGGCTGTACTGCAGCGGTTGTTCTCTCTTGCAAATGATGTGGACAGAGAGAGAGAGATATTTTTTCCACCTTGCAACGGTTTGTTGTCACATCCTTTCCATGATTAGTGATTTTGGAAGTCTCCTTATCCCCGGTTTTTTCTTTGCAGTAACGACGTGGACAGAGAGAGAGATATTTTTTTTCTCTCTCGTTTACTGTTTTTACATATTTGCTTTTCCCTCTGCAGCGAACATTTTATTCGCTACTGAATTGGGAATTGATATGGAATTTGAACGTGTCATTGTTGCAATCGTTCGCAACGTCGAAGAAGTTTGTGGTTTTGTATCCGGAGAAGCTCTCGGACGCCTTACCCGGAAGTTGCTTATCTTGCGAAGCAATATCGGGGATTTTGGTTTCGTTTATTAGATTTCTTAAAGTATGGTTTTTTATCTCGGTATAATATTGTAGCGAGCGAGCGAGATGGATGCATTGCAGCGGTTGTTCTCTTTTGCATCAGTTTTTCTCTTATGGGCGATATGGACGGAGAGAGAGAGAGAGATGTATTTTTTGCCTTGCAACGGTTTGTTGCCACATCCTTTCCATGATTAGTGATTTTGGAAGTCTCCTTATCCGGTTTTTCTTTGCAGTAACGATGTGGATAGAGAGAGAGAGATGTATTTTTTCTGCTTTATCGTTTTTGGAGAGAGAGATGTATTATAACGATGTGAGAGAAGTGTATGTATGCATGCTAATAAATAGGTTGTCGAAACACGACGTGCGTTAAACGGCTACCATACTGTGTGCACATTGTGACGACCAAGTTTTTAAAGAGAAGTGTGTATATATCTTGAAAGATGTTCGGGATCGATTTCATTATAGACATGGATGGGTTTAGTTCTGAAAAAAAATTTATCTGCAAAGAACTTGCCATAATTAATGTTCATTCCGGGGAAAGTAATTTGTTTGAGTTTAAGTTAGATTACAATTATAATGATTTAACAACGGCAGATCGAAAAAGTGCATGGTATGTAACAAACTTCCTGCACGGAATACCATTTAAAAATTTTAGTGGCAAGATTAATTATCGGAACGAGGATATTGGAAACATCATAAAAAATTTCATACGGCCATATAAAGAACCCATAATTGGATACAAAGGGGGGAACATCGAACGGGACATTTTATTAAAAACTGGTATAAAATCTAGAAACCTGGAGGATTTCGGTTGCCCAAAGTACGATATTTTAATTACTGACCCGTCATATGGAAAATTCAATAGCCCGTGCAGGCTACATTGCTGGATACCAAAAAAAGGATTCAATAAAAAATATCATTGCTGTTTGAGTGAGGTTCGCGTTTTTAGAGAATGGCTGCTTAAATTAAAAGGTAATTTTTTCTTTTTATTTATTTACAAATGATTTTCATTGTCTTTCTACTACATCTTCTTTTAGGGAGGGAAGATGTATTATCGGCGTCGAGGGTGGTGACGCCAAACGACGAATAAAAAATGTAATACAAAGTTTAAGGAAGAGGCAGTTTGCGATCACCATGAGAAGAGGTATGTGGAATAATTGTTATTTAAAAAATTAAAAATTTATTTTTAATAATGATTATTTTTTAATTAACAGCGTCTTCTTGAAGAGGAGGAGGAGGAGGAGGAGGAGGAGGCTTACGTTTGTCATCAACGGCTCAGTATTACTGTGCCCTCAGCGAGGAGCGCGTCTTTTGGAAGTAGTTCATGGAAGGTAACGTATTTATTCCTTTTTTAGTTACTATTATTTTTTCATTTCCATGGTACTTTTTGTAGAAAGAGATAATGATGGACTATCGACGCGAGGAGGATAGACTTCGAAGTTTCGAATTCTGGCCAATTGAATATATTCAACCGGAGGAACTTGCAGCCGCAGGATTTTACTATCTGGGACAGGACGATTTTGTCGCATGTTTTGCATTCGACATCGAATTGCATCGGTGGCAACACAACGACAAGGCTATGTCGGAGCATCATTTCTGGTCCAGAAACTGTCCATACGTACTGGGGGAAAATTGCGGTAACGTGCCGATCGATGCTCATCCCGCAATCATTTCAATGTCACCATCAAGAAACGGTGTGGACGAGTGCGGAATCTACGATTATACCATGGATGAGAAGAGGTATGTATAACAAATGTTATTTTAAAAGAAATTAAAATTTATTTTTTAATAATGATTTTTTTTTCAATTAAGAGCGTCATCCTGAAGAGGAGGTGGAGGAGGAGAGGGGAGGAGGCTTGCGATTGTCATCAACGACGCGTTGGTGAAAGAAGATGAAGATTATATATTGATGTCGATCATATTTCAAAATTTTAATAAAAAGGATTTTAATAAAAAGGATTTTAATAAAAAGGATTTATTTAACATACATTAATATACTTTTTTTTTTAAATACCCACAATCCTATCCAAAATTTCCCTAAAAATTATAGTTATTTCTTATTGTAGCTATTCGGTTAGCGGTTTGTTCAGGGGAAAGAGAGAACATCTTTTATGATAGGGCATGTACATTTTTCAAAAATCATATTAGTTTACAATATTATTTTTCGCATTTATATAATTTTTCTAACAATGCTCGTCAACGGGTTGTATTCCACGATGCAGTCGTGTATCATCAAGCAGTATGCAGCCGTCGAAGGTAGGACATCCTTTCGACATTCGAATTCGATTCGCACGTCGATGGTCGCATTTTTCAGCGCTTCGTTTTGTCGCGAGCAATCGATGACTACGAACGGTCCATACAGTAGAAAATCGATTGTATTCAATAACACCTCACCGTCGTTTTCATAATAGGACTCTTGAAATTTCGCGTACATGTCATAGAGCAACGCGTATTTATCCTTTTCGAAATCGATGTTCAAATCGTCGTAGGGATACATTTCCGAGTTCAAGTAAAGTCGAATATTAGATAAGAAGCAGGAATCGAATTGGGTAGCGTTTTTCTTTAAATCATATTTCCTTTCGGTTTGTAACGCGAATATCACGTATCGCGGTTTTTCCATTTGCGGAGCCGTTTTTATCGCCCACGTGTGCTTCGTGGTTGTTTGCAGCATCGGATATTCGTACAGTTCCCACGAACGGAAACTCATGCTGATCGATCTTTCGCTCTCAAGAATACGCAGCATCGACAACTTGTGTATTTCATCCAAAGCGACGTGTGGCATTCTCCATTGAATTTTATACAAATCCAGGACAGGTTTCACATTGTCGGACCAGCTTCGTAGCGCGTTAGCGTCGTTGCGCGCGCGAATCAAAATCAATTCGTGCCGAGCATTTATTACAACGCGTTTGTAATCTTCGCAGAAGCCTAGCAATGTGTTCATAGGCACGCAAAAGTTGAAATTTCGAAAATTCGTAGGCGTTGCGATGAGATTTTCCCTCCGTTGATCATCGTTCCTGTACATCCAGCCTGCGTTGGACAGCGCGTTGTTCTTCGTAATGTTCAGACTCGCATAATTCTTCAAGGTCGTCGTTGTACCGGGATTTCTGGACCGATCGATTTCCACTCCGTTCAGTTCGTAACGTATTTCGTCGAACATAAACGCCACCGCATTGTTGTCTAGAGCTACCGTGTCGTTTGCCAATCCTCCCGGTAGGCTGAGTCTTCCCTCCACGTATAGGAAGCTTTTACACGGAAGAGTGTACAAGTCTTGATGTTGAATGGGTATTCTTATCTCATCGCTATTTCCAAACGTAGTGTTGGCGTACGGATTGTAGGTGTGCAGTTCGATCTTAGTTATTCGATTGTCGATGATCGGTGCTTCGGAGATGTTCAAAATGTCGTACGACATGATGCGAGGGCGTGCGATTACTTGTTGACGACAAATCCCAAAGATTGTAGATATTTAACGTTTCGTGCAGTTAATTTCCTCGTCTTCTTCTCCTTATTATTATTGTTATTATTATTATTTTGGAACGATACACCGTCTTTAAAGCTTGGCGTATTATTGTGAATTAGCATGACGTTTCTTTACCGAGGTTATGAGATGGTTCGACGAACGTGCAATCGTATCGTGATTTCTTCGTTTCGAAAATCAATTAAACGTCCCGACTGGTCCACAATGCGAATCGTTAAATCATCCATTGACCGTGTGACGATCGGAAGGTAAATGACTCGTGCCGGCGTTTCCGATATTTTATACCCTGGCGACACGTTGGGCGCGAATTCGTGTATCGTGTGAACCAGTTTCCCGTTATCGTACGAACCGGTGGTTACGTTGCATTCTATTTGAATAATATTCGTATTAATGATATTCACGGGGGTGTCCGATATATGCCATGTGTTTGGCGATAAAACACGATTCATAGAGAATCCTAGAATAGGACCCACGTTATTAGGCTTTGTAAAATTTATCCTATATGCGCTTTTAATTTCGCTTTTCATAGTATTGTTGTTCGCTCGCAAGATCAGCGGGTATTCCGGATCATTCTTATCTTTGGCTGCAGGATACCGCATGCTTATCTCGCGCCTCAAGTAAGCGT
Source organism: Megalopta genalis (assembly GCF_051020955.1). Classification (NCBI taxonomy): domain Eukaryota; kingdom Metazoa; phylum Arthropoda; class Insecta; order Hymenoptera; family Halictidae; genus Megalopta; species Megalopta genalis. The sequence continues at coordinate 18,908 of NW_027477247.1, forward strand.
TGATCGCCTCCAGTTCATACGAACCATCTGGGATGCTTATCTCTTCATCTTTGTCGTCGAAATAAAATTTATTGTTTCCAATATTCAAACTGATGTTTGGTATTGTGTAATAAGTTTGCAAATCGAGCAGACCCAGTTCGTAGTTGGCATTGCTCAGATCTATAGGCGGGAAGTACTTGGACGATAAGACGCTACTTCTTCCCGATAACGTGAATGTGTAGAACATTCTTGCAGCGGCGGTAGAATGATTAAAAATGCTATGTCAGAGATTCTCGCAAAAATTTTACACACACAATTGTCCACATACGCTTTCGTTGTAATTTTGATAATTCTTGCGATTGTATGAGATTACCACGTTCGGTCCGAAGTATCGAATTAATTCGATTGGTGGTTGAAGATTTCCAAAACTATCGAAGTAGCTGATTCGCGACTTCTGCTTTATATATGCGACCCAATGTGTTCCTGGACCATGACTGCTATCCAGATTGACTATTCCTCGTTCATTTATCCATATTTTATTGGGCAATGCATCGAGCATGAAAACTCCGCGAAAATGTGGTAATTTTCTACAGACAATTTTCAATTCAAGATCCGTCGTTGAGTTATCTACTTTTTTCCTTTCGTCTTCCTTTTTTTTTTCTTTATTCCTTTCCCACGCTTGTATGGTGCAAGATACACTCCACGGCCCTCCATGGCACGATTGTGTCGTTCCAATTCTTCCAATTGTTTCTTCGCAGCTTTCGCCTCGTTTATCGTTTTAGCCACTGCAGCAGCACCGCCTGACAATGCCCCCAAAGCTCCCAAAGCAGGAAACAGCAGCGGTAGAAAACCACCTCGTTTGGCAATTGGTAGAATTCTTCCAATATTGTAGCTACTGTAGTTCTTCTTCTTCTTCTTTCCTTTGACCGCTCGTTGACGCTTCTTCCTTATCTGACCCATACCTAATCTTGTCAGGGAATGTCTTTTACCAGTCCGTAACGGTATACAGAGCTGTTTATACCAGTCTGTAGCAGTATACAGAGCTGTTTATACCAGTCTGTAGCGGTATACAGAGCTGTTTATACCAGTCTGTAGTGGTATACAGAGCTGTTTATACCAGTCTGTAGCGGTATACAGAGCTGTTTCTTACCAGTCTGTAGCGGTATATGAAGCTGTTTATACCAGTCTGTAGCGGTATACAGAGCTGTTTCTTACCAGTTTGTAGCGGTATATGAAGCTGTTATGTCAAAAATTCTTTGATTGATAATGAACAAAAAAAAATGTACGTGCGTTAGTTACATGGAGATGTGCTCTATCATTTGAATACGAGAAGACTGATATCTATGATGCTTGAGTTCTCGTATAAATACCTTATCGTTCGAGAAGAAAATTTAGCATAACAAAAGACAGTCGAGAGAGAGAGCATGCGTTTCATACGACAGTCCTTGAATATCCGGGTTCCGACCTACCGCACGTTCGACGACCATGACGAGATAATTCGGAAGCATGGGCCATTGCTACCGAGTACTATACGATGCGTGATAAGCGGCCCGTCAGGATGTGGTAAAGCGAACGTCATGATTAGCCTGTTGGAAAGTTCGAATGGACTGCGATTCGCACGTGGGCAAGGACGTAGGTTACTTTGCCTATTCGGACAACGCGGACGTGATTCCCCCGGCGGATGCTCGACCGAATTCGATATTTATCTTCGACGACGTTGCTTGTGATGAACAGGACGTTATGAGAGAATATTTCGCGATGGGCAGACATTCGCACGTCGATTGTTTCTATCTGTCGCAATCATACGCGAGAATACCCAAACATTTGATTCGCGACAATGCCAATCTATTGATTCTATTCAATCAAGATGCCATGAATCTGCGACACGTTCATCAGGATCATGTGAATACTGATATGTCGTTCGAAAGTTTCAACGCAGTTTGGTCAAGGTGTTGGCGAAACAAGTATGAATTCCTTGTAATCGACAAAGACAGCCCTGTGAACCGAGGACGTTACAGACGCGGATTTAACGAATTCGTCGTGCTGTGATCCAGCTCATTTGGACGGTAAGAGGTGTCGGTGTCACATCGTGCTCCCACTCGATATGCGTCCGTCAAAGAAAAACCTGCGAGCTGCCATCGTTAAGGAAATAGCTAAGACCAGTGACGTCATACGTAAAAAGAGTTTAGCCTTGAAAGTTGGGAAAATGGATGTACAGTCTAACATTGAGACGAATTTACGTCCGATCGTGGGACCGTTGAAACAGCTGGTTCAAAATACAGCTACGGAAGCGAAAGATAATACATCAAATGCTGACCGATCGTTGGATTTGCAAACACAGCAGTCGCTGTTCTCTGTGAAGAAGAAGAAGAAGAAAGTGGAGAGAGAATTTATTAAGAAAAAGAGGACACACGATGAAGCGGCATTAACTCCAAGGATGCATTTGAAAAAGAAGAAGAAGAAGAATAAAGTATATTCCCCCATCGGTGTCAGCGATGACGCCGACTATGTTGACGATGACGACGACGACGACGACGACGACGACGATGATGCGAACACCAATATGGTGCTCGAACCAACACCTTCAATGCATCGGGAGGTAGCTTTCGAATCATCTCCAACGGCTGCAACATCGTTGGAATCATCGGTGCGAAATATTTTGAGAAGTCCTGAAAAGCATCGCGACGAATACGAGCATTTGATCAGTAATCTTGGACCTTTAGCGAGCGAATACTTGAGAAATTTCTTTAGCGGGCCGCCGAAAAGTCAGGACAATGTGTACGGAGTGTATTTTCATAATAACAAACTGATGCTTGGAAACGTTGCGTTCGACGTGGAAAGCAACGATGATATTGTTATTAATAAAATTAGGTACAGAGGAACTCCAGGTCTCTACGAATTGATATTCAAAAGAATACCCAACGAGAACCTGTACACCGAGAATGATAAGGAAATTTATAGAAACATTCTCATCGCTACGCATGCGCACCGACGTGGTAATCAGATAATGGGAAACAAGGGCTACAAGTACAAAACTATTATAGGACCAATGTTCTCAGCGTTACGTGGAAAAGGTATAAATATTCCAACCACGATGATGCGTGTAACCAACAATCCGGTCGATTATGTGCATTGGGATGACCCAAATGAGCTGGTAGATCGTTTGAAATTGTTGATTGCATCGAAAAATGCTGGTCATACCAACCACGACAATGAAATAACATCCATAATCGAAGAACTTCGCGAAGCTGGATTGATTATAAATTAAATTGCTCGAATATTTATTACGTTAGTGACGAATGAAATGTCTGTTGGTAAATTTATCAAATGGTTCGATAAAATGAGTATCCGTTGGAATTGCTGCGAAACCAATCAAACGTTATCCGTAGATGAAAATTGGGAGGACAGATTTAAAAATATTGAGTTCAGACTCGACGATATTTGTCGACAAATACAACAGATCGAGCAACAGCAAGATCTACTCGAGTTGTTGGTGTTAAAGAAGAAGAGGAAGAGGAAGAACAAAGGAGAAGAAAACAACTGAACCGAGAAACGAAAAAAGTGTCTATTAATAAATTTGGTACGTTGTATAAACATAGTACGCCTGAGTCGAAAATATTGGCAGATATTTCAACTTTTTATTCGATATGTAAAAATTATGTACACGACAATGCCATATGCTCGATCGGCAATTTGTACGATGCGCGAGGCGCTAAGATCGCTCATGTCGCAAATCCTACGACGAACGATGACGCGGCCACCAAACTGTACGTCGATCGCGTTTCAAAGATAGGCGACGATACAGTCACGTCATCGCTTCACGAGTACATGCAGAATAATGCGATGTGCTTCTCAACGGAATCGTACACAGCTCGAAACAAGAGGATCAAACATTTGGCGGAACCGCTTCAAAACGATGACGCGGCCACTAGATCGTACGTTGACGATGTATCGAAAAAAGGCGACGACGAGCTTCGTAGAAAAATAACAGCTAACGAAAAAATGACGAAGGGTGTCGAACAGGCCGGTGTAAAATACAAGTTCGAACTCATGGATAAAATAACAGCTAACGAAAAAATGACGAAGGGTGTCGAACAGGCCGGTGTAAAATACAAGTCCGAACTCATGGATAAAATAACGGCTAACGAAAAGTTGGCGAAGGATGCCAAACAGACTAGCCTAAAATGCAAGTCCGAACTCGTGGGTAAAATAACGGCTAATGAAAAGTTGGCGAAGGATGCCAAACAGACTAGCCTAAAATGCAAGTCCGAACTCGTGGGTAAAATAACGGCTAATGAAAAGTTGGCGAAGGATGCCAAACAGACTAGCCTAAAATGCAAGTCCGAACTCGTGGGTAAAATAACGGCTAACGAGAAACTAACGAAAGATATAGAGCAGACTAATGAGAAATGGAGGAATAAAGTGCTGGCTAAAATATACAATTTTCAATACGACAGTGATCAGAAAATTAAATCAATTGATTCAGATAACGATGAAATTAATGTGAAAATTGATAACGTATTTTCGGTATTGGAGCAAAAGGTTGAAGCGTTAAAACAGAATATGAAAGATGAAACGGACAGCTCAATCGGTAACCAACTAAAAATCTTTGAGGAAAGTTTTCGTGGTAAAATGGAGACATTAGTTGCCGAGGAATTCTTCAAGGTTATGCCACGCTCATATAAATAAAATGCTTTTGCGACGATTGCATCATTGTTGCTAGTGATTACGGCGGTAAAACATCGATTGTCGAAAGAAATTGGAGCAGCAGCGGCAGCAACGATGCGTAACAGCAGCAGCAAGAAATCATCGTCTCGTGATTCGCTAAAGCAGGCTATTCAAGACATCGTGGCGAATATAGACACGAAACATGAACATCACAAGGACAATTCAATGAACACGAAGTATTTCAATAGATTTATGTTCGATCTGATAAATCCGATAAGAAAATACGTTCTACACGTATCGGACGAGAATGACGAGTTCGATGCATTGGGTCTACCTATAGAAAGTATAAAAGTTCCTATTAACACCAACGACGTTGCAACGAAGAAGTATGTCGACAACGTTATCAACGAGAGGGCGGTAATTTTGAACAGTGACAACGAATTTTTCGATGCAAAATCTCGAATTATTCGATATTTGGCAACTCCGGTTTTCGCCAGCGACTCGGCAACAAAAAGTTACGTTGACGACGCGATCGATTCGTTGAAAAAAACATTTACGTACGACCTGTATGAAACTATCGACGATGTTCACTCGATGAAACGCGCGATCGAAATTCTCCAAAAATTCGTGACAAACGACGAATCCAATCACGAGAATCTGATGAAACACGTTGAGACGTGCATCGAGCAGAATAATAAAAGTATCAATGAAAAGCTACGTCAAAGATTTGTCGAGCTCGAGGATAAGTTGTTCGAAATAATGAAAGCTGAGGGTATCGTGGATCGAGAGAAATTGAATGCCGTTGTGAAATTTGCTGGCAACATCGAGCACAAACTTGCAAGTGTGGAACACAAAGTTAACAGCAACTGGCCGAAAAAGATTGATAACCTTGAAAATCACATATCAAATAAAATCCGCAACTTGGAGGAAATTACGAGCACTGGCAAAGCGAATCAGGGAAAGTTGGCGCAACTTGAATTACTCGTAGACGAACTGGAAAATAAATTTACAGTAGGCGGTTTTGAAACTGGCAAGGAATTGGATGAGAGGTTCGAAAGGTTTAATACTGCTATGTACAAGAGATTACTCGAGCTGACTGGAGAGGGGAACATAGTCGCGAAATTCGAACAGTTACATAAATCTTTATTAGAGAAATTTACCGAAATATACGGACAAATGCGACGTATCGAAGAACAGCAGCAATACAGTGTGCGCGTCGCTTTCGAGGAATTGGATTCTCGTATGAGACTTCGTTTCAGAGACTTGTTGACTGTAGCGGTAGCAGCAACCACAGAAGAGATTCCGATAATGCAAAAAGCGTCAACAGCTGAAAAGCCCATCGATAACGCAAAAGAGGACGCGACAGCGATCGAAAAAACTCCGAGAACGCAAGGATAATTAAATTAGCGTATCTTAATTTCAAGCGACCGCAGATTCATCGATAATGCAAAAGAGAGCGCGGCAGCGGTCAACGCAAGGATAATTAAATTAGCGTATCTTAATTTCGAGCGACCGCAGACTGACAAGGCGAAATCATGAGCGGCGATAAAGTGAACTTGGTGAATGAACTGCATGCTCCGGCGAGACGTTACTTCCGGCGGAGGCGAGTGGCTACGCGAGGACTCGACGATCTCTGGCAAGCTGATATCGTTGAAGTTCAACCGTACGCAAGAGAGAATCGAGCACATCGATATATTCTTACGATAATCGATACATTCAGCAAGTATGCCTGGGCCGTTCCTTTAAAAAGCAAAAATGCTGACGATGTGTGCAAAGCTTTCGCGTCGGTGTTGAAAAAAGATGGCCGAATACCGAACAATTTGCAAACCGATATGGGGAAAGAATTCTACAATAAAGATTTTCAAGAATATCTGAAAAAACGTAACATCAACCACTATTCCACATTCAGCACTATGAAAGCGTCTATAGTCGAACGATTCAATCGTACATTGAAGAACAACATGTGGAAATTTTTCTCGTTGAGCGGAAAATATCGTTGGATCGACGAGCTTCCCACGTTGATCAAGGACTAGAATAATCAAAAACATCGCACCATTCGTATGCGACCTGCAAACGTGAATCATAAAAATGAGAAGCATCTTTTATCTACCGTATACAGCAACGTCAAGATCGCCGGTCCTGCGAAATTCAAAGTTGGCGACTATGTGCGTATCAGCAAGTTCAAAACCGCATTCGACAAAGGATACACGCCGAACTGGTCAACGGAAGATCGCGACGGTGAAACGAACGAACCCCGTCACGTACCTTTTGGTTGATTTGCAGAACAAACCTATCGCTGGAGGATTTTACGAATACGAGATACGCGCTACCAAATATGCCGACGTGTATTTAGTAGAAAAAGTATTGCGTCGAAAAGGAAATGAAATATATGTAAAATGGTTGGGGCTGGATTCGTCACATAACTCTTGGATAAAGAAATCATCTGTACTTTAATTATATAATGTAATGTTTATTTTTGTTTCTCTAATAAACATGAAAAAATACATAAAATGCTTCTTACATTAATACTAATTAATTTCCCGCCCACCCGTACACAATTTCAACGACTCGCTTTCGATACGATTAGATCTAAACATAAAGCTAACAATTCGCAATCGATCAGACAATTTCTAATATTTTCTAATAACCATGAATACATATGATCCATACATAACTCTATTTTGTACAAATTATCCATCGTCTCTTTCGTAACATAAATCGATGCTTGAGAATCGAACAACTTGATTAGGCTCATTCCATTAAAATTAACAATTTGTAACGATAAAGTCTCATCAATTTGTTTTTCCTTCTTGTCCGCGTCGAAGTAATTGCGAATATAATCTCTAGTTTTCACCAGCAGTTTCCACGTAGCCATTGAAAAAGAAATCTCTGTTCCACGATTGTCCCCCAAGACAAACTCGACGCGCAAATTTTCATCCACGCGTACACAAATTTCAAGGAACTTGAAATAATTGCCGGCTATGGAGTATCTTCTACCCAAGATTCGTGCGTTGCGCGGTATCTGCAACTGCTACTGCTGCGACTGGGGTTGCGACTGTTGAAACGACCGTTTCATCGAAATGGAGTATCTATAAAAGAAATAACATACAATATTTTTTTTCTTCTTTCATAAAAGGAACATTTTATTCCCTTCAAACTTTCTTCTACTTACCCATAATTTTTATAATCGTTGTGAGATCCATTTTTATGTAAAAAATTATTGGTTTGATTTGACATTGTGAATATTATAATACTGAAGAACAACTGCGCTATAAGAAAGTAATCTGTAGAACGCACTACTCGCTGTACGCAATGTCAAAAGCTTATATATACAATTCCCCTACCATTTTTCCCCCTTCTTACACGCAAGATAACAATACAAGGAGCGTATACGCCCCTTTTCCGCTTACAAATAAAAGTGAACACGCGCGCGCGCAACATGGGATTCGAAACATCGATGAAATTATATAACCGCTTTTATTTTTTCTAACTCTCCCCCACTCCCTCTCCCTCCCCCTCTCCCCCTTTCGCGATTTTATAATGTCCCCAAGGAAGGGTTTCGATCGAATTGTTTAAAATGTATCGTTTATCATCGTATGGACTCAATGCTAATTTACTCTGTGATACTGAATACACTTGATGTTGTATAGACATTATCAATTTAACGCAAACTGATTTTTCTAAATGATCGTGAAGGCATGCTAAATAGTCGTCGAAAGTTATATTTTTAATCGTCACGTTAGTCTTAATTCCTTTAATCTTTTTTACATCGTCTTTGTCTTGTACCTGAATAGCATACATTTTCGAGCGAAGACCCACAAACTCTGTCATGATTTTACCTCCGTTCTCGTCCTTCATTAATCCTAATACTTTATTATTCGCGATCGGAACGCCGTACACGTTATTTCTGTCATAATTGGAAGTATCGTATCGGTGAATGTCACGTTTTATCATCTCGTACGCATCGTCGCAAATAATCTGATAAATTAAACTGTCCGTGTCCGTGTACAAAATCCTGCATCTTTCTTGAAAATTTGGAAGCATGTAGCCATAATGAAAATCATACAAATGTAATTTAGATATGTCCAACACTGACATGCCTATGTAAATAGGTTTATAAAATTTAATAGAAAGCTGCTTCATTTGAACTGCGACAAAATCCTCGGAGAATACAGTACAGCTATGGAAATTTGGTCGAGCTATTAAACGCCCAGCACCGTATCGACCGCTCCATCGCGAGAGCAACTTTACGTTTACATGATTTCGAACGTTTTCCATCGTTTTTCCAAACACTGCATTGTTCATCAGTTTGAACAGATTCTTCGAGAAGTCATTGTTTGCGTTGGCGCGCAACCTCGTAATTAAATCTATGTAACGGCGTAACCAACATGATTGTTCAAACTTCAGTATACGATGAATTTTCTTTAATTTTAAATTATACCTCAAACATCGCTGGAGGTATCGATAATGGAGAACGTAACGATTCTTATCGCTAAGCGTTGTCAACAGTTTCTTTTGCAACGTCCCAACCTCGTGAATCGGGCAAAATGGAAGATCCGCGTGAGCATCATGAATTTCCTGAGGATACTCTAAGTCGACCTCTAAAATGTACCCGACGGGACTGTCGATCGGCACGGAATCGATGTTGAAATTACTCGTATCGTCAACCCATTGGAAACCCCTGTGCGGCAAAGGCTGCGACATGGCCCAGCCATACAAATTATTAACATCGAAATACATCAGATAGCTAGACGGTTCGGCCGAATCGTACGTCGACATCTAATTGTTATTCGCGCGCGCGTAACGATGCGAACATTGACTCAACCCACCTCGTATTCCCCGCTCCACGAACAAAAGCATGTCAACGTCGGTGAACAATTCCAACTCGATCTTCGTCAATTTTAGCATCGCGTCCCACGCGAAACCGGGCAACGTATAATAGTGTGCTCGATCGAGTTTATAATTCTCGAGCGACTTTTCGCGAAAATTTTCAAACACGTCGGCCAACAACAACACATCCAATTTCAAGTACAAGTCGCTGTACTGTCCTAACGTTTGTATACCGAAACGTGACCAAACTTCGTTCGCGTGACAATAGTCGACGTCGGATATCTCGCTGTCGCATAACTGATTATAAAATGCTTCGCGCGGTGGTAAACAAGTGTCGCTTAATTTGTCATAGGTCGATACATAGTCGTATGGGAAAACGCCTTTCCTGGTTAGAAGATGAAAATCATCGTTCGAAAGACGATTTAATTGGTTCCTTACGATATGCAAGTCGCTCTTGTCCAAGTACGACGACAACTTGTCCAGACTCGAATTCAAGAACTTGAACGAATCGATGAATCGAAACTTTATGCACTTCTTCCACGATTTTTTGATCGCATCATTATTCCTCTTACTGTGTTTTGGTGAAAGAAATGTACTTCTCTTTCGTCAGCGGTAACGCCTCTATTTTACCTTCAAACGCGTTTGCCAATTCTTTGATGAAAAAGTGTGCGTCGTAGCCGGACAAATTGTGAAAAACCACCGGTATCACGTACGAGGATTGATAGCTCAGATTGCAACGGCTGTGCGCCGGACCCCGATACGCACCTGTAAAATGACAATGATCATGCACTCGCCCGTCGTCATTACCGAGTGGTTCTTCGCACACGTGACAATACGTGGCGGTACGAAAAGTTGAGATTTGTGCGGCGGTTAACGGAGCGATTGGAACCGTTCGATCAAACACCGGCTGCAATTTACAGCTCAACTCGTGCAACTTCGATGCAAACCATGTGATACAACCTTTCTCATCACGATAAGCCTGATACTCGCTCAACGAACTGTCGTATCGGCAATGGAGGTAGTAGCCTACGCTGAAGGCATGGTAATGTTGATATCTACAGTAAGCTCCATGACCTTGATTTTCCTGTTTCTCCAGCAGGCATTCCAAGTCTGCGTAGATAACGAACGGTGTCGGTTCCTTGTACGCATAATTCTTGAACTTCAGCCATTTATCGTCTTCCGTCGGAAGTTTCAAAGCACATTCGTTCATTCGACTGAAGTCGATCTCGTGAATGCTCAATTTTTCCTGCGATTTGAAATACTGTAGACACCTGACAAAGAAAAACATAATTTTTTATTTTAATTTTTCTCGCCCACCACCACCACCACCATCATCCAGAAGAAAGAAAAAAATTTACATGTGTGGATCTTACCGATCGCAAATATGCTTATTGCGCTGCGTGCTGATCTGAGATGAAACCAGACGAGATAAATTCCTAATACACAGATAATGATTGCGCAAGTTTTCGGAGTCGTGTATGAGCAGCAAATTTACATGTTTCTCCCGCTTCCTTGAGGTCAAATGCAACGTCCGACATCTTTCTTGTTCCCCTCCCCACTCGAACACGTTCACGGAAACGTCGTTCGCTTTTTCGAACTTTGGTATGTCCTTGAACAACATCCGCAATTGGAATCCCTCGGTGTGGAGCACATCGCTGTAATGCGGATAGGATGATGTGCGATTCAAATTATTTTTAGCTGGATATAGGCTTGCCACCACTGCCCAATAGAAACATGCATTATCGTCGTCACTGTACACATTGAGGACAGCTTTCTTTAATTGCACTGTTCGAGGCACGGATACCTGACAACCTGCTTGTAACGGTTGATATTTGTTGGAATTCACCATCAAATGCAGGATCTTCGATAACGCCCATCCACTGTCTCGTTCTTGAAACTCTTCTATCGATGTCAAAAGCGTTGGCACAACATCTTTCGCATACCAGCGACGTAGATTCGACGAATGAAAGAGCGCGACGTTTCGCGTGCTAAAACTTTTCACCGAAACCTCGTCGCGCAGTACAAATTCCGCCTCCAATACTACGTTCACTTTTAACGACAAATGAACGTTCAAAAGTTCTGTAATACGATTCGTAACTATTCGCTTCGCGTGTTGCAAGAAATGACGTGGATCGACATGTTCGACGTTGATCACAACGCCGGTCGATATATGATTCTTAAACGCCGACTCGATGTTCTCCCAACGAAGAGTCGATGCTCTCGCGCCAACGTTTCCATACAAACCGCTACCAACGCGTGATGAAAACCGATGATCTAACGAGACCTTCAAAGTTTTCATACGACACATGATCGACAGCAAACTCGATTTTACACCTATGGGTGCTTCGTTTTTCTTCACAATGATCATATATTTCCTGCACCATTGTAAACATTCAATACATGATTTCGTCCATTCGCGATACTCGTCCACAGTTCGAATCATCCTTGACATATGTGTTAACGATTTCAACATGTCCTTGCAAACTTGCGTCATCTTGTGAAAATATTAATTCACATCAATTATTAAAAAGAAGTTTTTTCAATTTTGATTTCACGTCGTCGGTTAAGTTTCCAGTTCTCACGAACGTAACTACACTATACAACCAACCACGCGATGCTCTCCCATCTCGATGATATGTAGTATCGCGGACGGTGAATCGATCGCGGGTCATTTCACTATAATTTGGCTAAATCGTTTCGTGTAGATGAAACTCACGCGACTCGTCAAATCTTTTCGCATTAGACGTTCCGTCGCTGTTTTCCACTCGAGCGGAAATTGATCGTTCAGGTATAAGTTTATGACGTATCCCCAAACCAAATTCTGTAATGTAGGAATCATCTCACGACGTATCTTCGTCACTCGATGAAAAATACTTCGATATGAATTTCACGCGTGAAGCATTGAGTTTCTCGGTCGGTAAATTAATGTCCCATTTGATTTTACGAATATCCCAATCATCGTCGTCGTCGTGCAATGAATATTCCAATCTTCTCTTCACTTTGTTCAATGGAGGGAGGAAATCACCTCTGGTCATACTCCGTTCAAATTTTGATAATGGTATCAACACTGGTTCGACGCAAACATAATCAGTTTCTTTAAGGTATTTAAAAATAATCCTCTTCAACGATCTCTTCGAACAACATTGCGTGCTCAAAGGAACAATTACTTTTAAAACATCAATACTATTGTATATCACGTAATCGAGCAAGTCTCGCGATTTGAACACGCATGCACCCACGTATGAAAACCTAGCGTGCGGATATCTCCGACGAAAAACACAGTACACGTCGCACAAAATAACATCACAATATCGGATAAAAATCCGTCGAGCAATGCTCGAAAAATTATGAACACCGTGTTCAAATATCTTAGACGTTGCGAACGATTGCAACGATGGCACGTTCAACGAACCAACTTCCATACCAATACTCAACTCAGTAGCGAATAAAATGTTCGCTGCAAAGGGAAAAAGCAAAAAACAGTAAAAGAGAGAGAAAAAATATCTCTCTCTCTGTCCGCATCATTTGCAAGAGAGAGAACAACCGCTGCAATACAGCCCTCTTTCTCGCTCGCTACAATATTATACCGAGATAAAAAAAAAACTTACTTTAAGAAATCTTAATGAGACCAAAATCACGGGTAAAGCATCCGCGAGTCTCTCCGGATACAAAACCACAAACTTCTATAAATGCGTCGCGAGAGAAAAATCATGCATCGCTTTTGCAAGAGAGAGAACAACCGCTGCATCCTCCCCCCCTCTCTCAAGCTCGCTCTCTACAATATTATACCGAGATAAAAAAACTTACTTTAAGAAATCTCAACGAGACCAAAATCACGGGTAAAGCATCCGCGAGTCTCTCCGGATACAAAACCACAAACTTCTATAAATGCGTCGCGCCTAACGCACGCGCGAGAAAAATCATGCATCGCTTTTGCAAAAGAGAGAACAACCGCTGCATCCTCCCCCCTCTCTCTCTCTCTCGCTCGCTCGCTACAATATTAAACCGAGATAAAAAACCATACTTTAAGAAATCTAATAAACGAAACCAAAATCCCCGATATCGCTTCGCAAGATAAGCAACTTCCGGGTAAGGCGTCCGAGAACCTCTCCGGATGCAAAACCGCAAAACTCCTTATCGGTGACTTCCCCCCTCCACACGACGCGTGCCGCTCACGATGATGCTTCCTTCCCTTTACCCCACCCCCCCGGCGCAGCCTTCCCCTCGCAATTGATTGCAGAACGCAACATATATACCTACTATCTTCAAATAAATGCGAAATACATGATTTAGAGTCAGCTGCATGCGAAACAAACGAGTTAGATTCAAACCCAAGTGAAACACATGATTTAGCTTCAAATCTATGCGAAGAAGAAGGCTTAGCTTCAAATCCATGCGAATCAAATGATATAGCTTCAAATACTTCCGATATAAATGATATAGTTTTATATGCAGGCGAAACAAACTAGTTAGTTTCAAATCCATGCGGATCGCATAATTTAGCTTCAAATTCACGCGAAGCACATGGTCTACGTTCAAATTCAAGCAAAACAAATGATTTAACTTCAAATACTTGCGATTTAAATGATATAGCTTCAAATGCAGGCGAAAACATGGTTTAGCTTCAGATTCATGCGAAAGAAATGGTTTAGTTTCAAATACTTGCGTTACAAATGATATAGCTTCAAATGCAGGCGAAACAAACGAATTAGATTCGAATCGATGCGAAACACATAATGTATCTTCAATTTCATGCGAAACACATGCATTAGCTTCAGATTCATGCGAAACAAATGGTTTTGCTTCAAACACTTGTGATATACATGATTTATCCTCAACTGTATGTGAAACAAACGAGTTAGCTTCAAATCCAAGCGAAACACGTAATTTAGCTTTAAATCAATGCGATGTAGAAGGTTTAGCTTCAAATCCATGCGAAACAAATGATTTAGCTTCAAATACTTGCGATATACGTGATATAGCTTCAAATGCAGGCGAAACAATCGAGTTATCTTCAAATCCATTCGAAATACATGATTAAGCTTCAAATGCATACGAAACACATGATCTAGGTTCAAATTCATGTCAAACAGTTGGTTCAGCTTCGAATCTATGCGAATCACATAATTTAGATTCAAATTCATGCGAAACATATGGTTTAGCTTCAAATTCTTGCGACACAAATGGCTGAGCTTCAAATACTTGAGATATACGTGATTTATCTTCAACTGCATGCGAACCAAACGAGTTAACTTCACATCCATGCGAAACACATGATCTAGCTTCAAATCAATGCGAAGTAGAAGGTTTAGCTTCAAATTCATGCGAAACGAATGATTTAGCTTCAAATACTTGCGATATAAGTGATATAGCTTCAACTGCATGCGAATCAAACCAGTTAGCTTGAAATCCATGCGAATCTCAAAATTTAGCTTCAAATCCATGCGAATCACATAACTTAGCTTCAAATTCATGCGAAACACACGGTTTAGCTTCAAATACTTGCGGTATACATGATTTAGATTCAACTGGATGCGAAACAAACGAGTTAGCTTCAAATCCATGCGAAACACATGATTTAGCTTCAAATTCTTGCGAAAAACATGGTTTAGCTTCAGATTCATGCGAAAAAAATGGTTTAGCCTCAAATTTTTGTGATATACATGATTTACAATCAACAGCATGCGAAACAAACGAGTTACCTTCAAATCCAAGCGAAACACATGACGAAGCTTCAAATCAATGCCATGTAAAAGGTTTAGGTTCAAATCCACGCGACACAATTGATATAGCTTCAAATACTTCCGATATAAGTGATGTAGCTTCAAATGCAGGCGAAGCACATGATATAGGTTCAAATTCATGGCAAACACATGGTTTTGCTTCAAATTCATGCGAATCAAATGATTTAGCTTCCAATACTTGTGATTTAAGTGATATATATTCAAATGCAGACGAAACAAACGCATTAGCTTCAAATCCATGCGGTACACATGATGTAGCTTCAAATCAATGCAATGTGTAAGGTTTAGCTTCAAATCAATGCGATGTATAAGGTTTAGCTTCAAATCCATGCGAAAGAAATGATTTAGCTTCAAATACCTGCCACATAAGTGATATAGCTACAAATGCAGGCGAAACAAACGAGTTAGCTACAAATCCTTGTGATATAAGTAATATACCTTCAAATGCAAGCGAAACAAACGCGTTAGCATCAGATCCATGCGAATCACATAATTTAGGTTCAAATTCATGCGAAACAAATGATTTAGCTTCCAGTACTTGCGATATAAGTGATATAGCTTCAAATGCTGGCGAAATAAACGAGTTGGCTACAAATTCATGCGAAACACATGATGCAGCTACATATCAATGCGATGTAGAAGGTTTAGCTTCAAATCCATGCGACACAAATGATTTAGCTTCAAATACTTGCGATATAAGTGATATAGCTTCAAATGATGTCGAAATAATGAAGTTAGCTTCAAATCCATGCGAAACACATCATTAAGCTTCAAATCAATGCGATGTAGGAGGTTTAGATTCAAATCCATGCGATCCAAATGATTTAGCTTCAAATCAATGCGATGTAGAAGGTTTAGCTTCAAATCTATGCGAAACAAATGATTTAGCTTCAAATACTTGCGATATAAGTGATAAAGCTTCAAATTCTGGCGAAATAATCGAGTTAGCTTCAACTCCATGCGAAACACATGATATAGCTTCAAATCAATGCGATGTAGAAGGTTTAGCTTCAACTCCATGCGAAACAAATGATTTCGCTTCAAATACTTGCGATATAAGTGTTATAGCTTCAAATGCTGGCGAACTAATCGAGTTAGCTTCAAATCCATGCGAAACACATGATGCAGCTTCAAATCAATGCGATGTAGAAGGTTTAGCTTCAAATCCATGCGAAACAAATAATTTAGCTTCAAATACTTGCGATATAAGTGTTATAGCTTCAAATGCTGGCGAACTAATCGAGTTAGCTTCAAATCCATGCGAAACACATGATGTAGCTTCAAATCAATGCGATGTTGAAGGTTTAACTTCAAATCCATGTGTAGCAAGCGATTTAACTTCAAATACTTGCGATATAAGTTGTCTAGCGTCAAATGCTGGCGAAATAATCGAGTCAGCTACTAATCCATGCTAATCACATGATGTAGCTTCAAATCAATGCTATGTAGAAGGTTTGGCTTGAAATCCATGCGAAACAAATGATTTAGCTTCAAATACTTGCGATATAAGTGACATAGCTTCATATGCTGGCGAAATAAACGAGTTGGCTTCAAATCCATGCGAAACACATGTTGTAGTTTCAAATCAATGCGATGTAGATTGTTTAGCTTCAAATCCATGCGGAACAAATGATTTAGCTTCAAATACTTGCGATATAAGTGATATAGCTTCAAGTGCTGGCGCAATAGACGAGTTGGCTTCAAATCCATGCGAAACGCATGATGTAGCATCAAATGAATACGATGTAGAAGGTTTATCTTCAAATCCATGCGAATCAAATGATTTAGCTTCATATACTTGCGATATAAGTGATATAGCTTCAAATGCTGGCGAAATAAACGATTTAGCTTCAAATGCATGCGAAACACACGATGTAGGTTCAAATCAATGCGATGTATAATGTTTATCTTCAAATCTATGCGAAACAAATGATTTAGCTTCAAATACTTGCGATATAAGTGATATAGCTTCAAATTCTGGCGAAATAATCGAGTTAGCTTCAACTCCATGCGAAACCAATGATGTAGCTTCAAATCAATGCGATGTTGGAGGATTAGCTTCAAATCCATGTTATACAAATGATCTTGATTCAAATACTTGTGATTTAAGTGATATAGCTTCAAATGCAGGCGAAATAAACGATTTAGCTTCAAATACATGCGAAACACGTGATGTAGCTTCAAATCAATGCGATGCAGAAGGTTTAGCTTCAAATCCATGCGAAACAAATGATTTAGTTTCAAATACTTGCGATATAAGTGATATAGCTTCAAATGCTGGCGAAATAAACGAGTTAGCTTCAAATCAATGCGAAACACATGATATAGCTTCAAATCAATGCGATGTAGAAGGTTTATCTTCAAATCCATGCGAATCAAATGATTTAGCTTCAAATACTTGCGATATAAGTGATATAGCTCCAAATGCTGGCGAAATAAACGACTTAGCTTCAAATGCATGCGAAACACATGATGTAGGTTCAAATCAATGCGATGTATAAGGTTTATCTTCAAATCTATGCGAGACAAATGATTTAGCTTCAAATACTTGCGATATAAGTGATAAAGCTTCAAATTCTGGCGAAATAATCGAGTTAGCTTCAACTCCATGCGAAACACATGATATAGCTTCAAATCAATGCGATGTAGAAAGTTTAGCTTCATCTCCATGCGAAACAAATGATTTAGCTTCAAATACTTGCGATATAAGTGATAAAGCTTCAAATTCTGGCGAAATAATCGAGTTAACTTCAACTCCATGCGAAACACATGATACAGCTTCAAATCAATGCGATGTAGAAGGTTTAGCTTCAACTCCATGCGAAATAAATGATTTCGCTTCAAATACTTGCGATATAAGTGTTATAGCTTCAAATGCTGGCGAACTAATCGAGTTAGCTTCAAATCCATGCGAAACACATGATGAAGCTTCAAATCAATGCGATGTAGAAGGTTTAGCTTCAAATCCATGCGAAACAAATGATTTAGCTTCAAATACTTGCGATATAAGTGTTATAGCTTCAAATGCTGGCGAACTAATCGAGTTAGCTTCAAATCCATGCGAAACACATGATGCAGCTTCAAATCAATGCGATGTAGAAGGTTTAGCTTCAAATCCATGCGAAACAAATAATTTAGCTTCAAATACTTGCGATATAAGTGTTATAGCTTCAAATGCTGGCGAACTAATCGAGTTAGCTTCAAATCCATGCGAAACACATGATGTAGCTTCAAATCAATGCGATGTTGAAGGTTTAACTTCAAATCCATGTGTAGCAAGCGATTTAACTTCAAATACTTGCGATATAAGTTGTCTAGCGTCAAATGCTGGCGAAATAATCGAGTCAGCTACTAATCCATGCTAATCACATGATGTAGCTTCAAATCAATGCTATGTAGAAGGTTTGGCTTGAAATCCATGCGAAACAAATGATTTAGCTTCAAATACTTGCGATATAAGTGACATAGCTTCATATGCTGGCGAAATAAACGAGTTGGCTTCAAATCCATGCGAAACACATGTTGTAGTTTCAAATCAATGCGATGTAGATTGTTTAGCTTCAAATCCATGCGGAACAAATGATTTAGCTTCAAATACTTGCGATATAAGTGATATAGCTTCAAGTGCTGGCGCAATAGACGAGTTGGCTTCAAATCCATGCGAAACGCATGATGTAGCATCAAATGAATACGATGTAGAAGGTTTATCTTCAAATCCATGCGAATCAAATGATTTAGCTTCATATACTTGCGATATAAGTGATATAGCTTCAAATGCTGGCGAAATAAACGATTTAGCTTCAAATGCATGCGAAACACACGATGTAGGTTCAAATCAATGCGATGTATAATGTTTATCTTCAAATCTATGCGAAACAAATGATTTAGCTTCAAATACTTGCGATATAAGTGATATAGCTTCAAATTCTGGCGAAATAATCGAGTTAGCTTCAACTCCATGCGAAACCAATGATGTAGCTTCAAATCAATGCGATGTTGGAGGATTAGCTTCAAATCCATGTTATACAAATGATCTTGATTCAAATACTTGTGATTTAAGTGATATAGCTTCAAATGCAGGCGAAATAAACGATTTAGCTTCAAATACATGCGAAACACGTGATGTAGCTTCAAATCAATGCGATGCAGAAGGTTTAGCTTCAAATCCATGCGAAACAAATGATTTAGTTTCAAATACTTGCGATATAAGTGATATAGCTTCAAATGCTGGCGAAATAAACGAGTTAGCTTCAAATCAATGCGAAACACATGATATAGCTTCAAATCAATGCGATGTAGAAGGTTTATCTTCAAATCCATGCGAATCAAATGATTTAGCTTCAAATACTTGCGATATAAGTGATATAGCTCCAAATGCTGGCGAAATAAACGACTTAGCTTCAAATGCATGCGAAACACATGATGTAGGTTCAAATCAATGCGATGTATAAGGTTTATCTTCAAATCTATGCGAGACAAATGATTTAGCTTCAAATACTTGCGATATAAGTGATAAAGCTTCAAATTCTGGCGAAATAATCGAGTTAGCTTCAACTCCATGCGAAACACATGATATAGCTTCAAATCAATGCGATGTAGAAAGTTTAGCTTCATCTCCATGCGAAACAAATGATTTAGCTTCAAATACTTGCGATATAAGTGATAAAGCTTCAAATTCTGGCGAAATAATCGAGTTAACTTCAACTCCATGCGAAACACATGATACAGCTTCAAATCAATGCGATGTAGAAGGTTTAGCTTCAACTCCATGCGAAATAAATGATTTCGCTTCAAATACTTGCGATATAAGTGTTATAGCTTCAAATGCTGGCGAACTAATCGAGTTAGCTTCAAATCCATGCGAAACACATGATGAAGCTTCAAATCAATGCGATGTAGAAGGTTTAGCTTCAAATCCATGCGAAACAAATGATTTAGCTTCAAATACTTGCGATATAAGTGTTATAGCTTCAAATGCTGGCGAACTAATCGAGTTAGCTTCAAATCCATGCGAAACACATGATGTAGCTTCAAATCAATGCGATGTTGAAGGTTTAACTTCAAATCCATGTGTAGCAAGCGATTTAACTTCAAATACTTGCGATATAAGTTGTCTAGCGTCAAATGCTGGCGAAATAATCGAGTCAGCTACAAATCCATGCTAATCACATGATGTAGCTTCAAATCAATGCTATGTAGAAGGTTTAGCTACAAATCCATTCGAAACAAATGATTTAGCTTCAAATACTTGCGATATAAGTGATATAGTTTCAAATTCTGGCGAACTAATCGAGTTAGCTTCAAATCCGTGCAAAACATATGATGTAGCTTCAAATCAATGCGATGTAGAAGGCTTGGCTTGAAATCCATGCGAAACAAATGATTTAGCTACAAATACTTGCGATATAAGTGACATAGCTTCAAATGCTGGCGTAATAAACGAGTTGGATTCAAATCCATGCGAAACACATGTTGTAGCATCAAATCAATGCGATGTAGAAGGCTTAGCTTCAAACCCATGCGAAAGAAATGCTTTAGCTTCAAATACTTGCGATATAAGTGATGTAGCTTCAAATGCAGGCGAAATAAACGAGTTAGCTTCAAATCCATGCGGAACACATGATGTAGGTTCAAATCAATGCGATGTATAATGTTTATCTTCAAATCTATGCCAAACAAATGATTTAGCTTCAAATACTTGCGATATAAGTGATAAAGCTTCAAATTCTGACGAAATAATCGAGTTAGCTTCAAGTCCATGCGAAACACATGATATAGCTTCAAATCAATGCGATGTAGAAGGTTTAGCTTCAACTCCATGCGAAACAAATGATTTAGCTTCAAATACTTGCGATAGAAGTGATAAAGCTTCAAATTCTGGCGAAATAATCGAGTTAGCTTCAACTCCATGCGAAACACATGATATAGCTTCAAATCAATGCGATGTAGAAGGTTTAGCTTCAACTCCATGCGAAACAAATGATTTCGCTTCAAATACATGCGATATAAGAGTTATAGCTTCAAATGCTGGCGAACTAATCGAGTTAGCTTCAAATCCATGCGAAACACATGATGTAGCTTCAAATCAATGCGATGTAGAAGGTTTAGCTTCAAATCCATGCGAAAGAAATGCTTTAGCTTCAAATACTTGCGATATAAGTGATATTGCTTCAAATGCAGGCGAAACGAACGAGTTATCATCAAATCCATGCGAAACACATGCTGTAGCTTCAAATAAATGCGATGTTGAAGGTTTAGCTTCAAATCCATGCGAAACAAATGATTTAACTTCAAATACTTGCGATCTAAGTGGTCTAGCATCAAATGCTTGCGAAATAATCGAGTTAGCTTCAAATCCATGCGAAACACATGATGTAGCTTCAAATCAAAAAGATGTAGAAGGTTTAGCTTCATATCCATGTGTAGCAAGTGATTTAACATCAAATACTTGGGATATAAGTGGTCTAGCATCAAATGCTGGCGAAATAATCGAGATAGGTTCAAATCCATGCGAAACACATGATGTAGCTTCAAATCAATGCGATGTAGAAGGTTTAGCTTCAAATCCATGCGAAACAATTCATTTAGCTTCAAATACTTGTCAAACAAACGAGTTAGCTTCAAATCCATGCGAAACACATGATGTATTTTCAAATGAATGCGATGTAGAAAGAATAGCTTCAAATCCATGCGAAACACATGATGTAGCTTCAAATCAATGCGATGTATAAGGTTTAACTTCAAATCCAAGCGAAACAAATGATTTAGCTTCAAATACTTGCGATATAAGTGAAATAGCTTCAAATGCTGACGAAATAAACGAGTTACATTCAACTCCATTCGAAACACATTATATAGCTTCATATCAATGCGATGTAGAGGGTTTAGCTTCAAATCCATGCGAAAGAAATGCTTTAGCTTCAAATACTTGCGATATAAGTGATATTGCTTCAAATGCAGGCGAAACGAACGAGTTTGCTTCAAATCCATGCGAAACACATGTTGTAGCTTCAAATCAATGCGATGTTGAAGGTTTAGCTTCAAATCCACGCGAAACAAATGATTTAGCTTCAAATACTTGCGATATAAGTTATATAGTTTCAAATGCTGGCGAAATAACCGAGTTAGCTTCAATTCCATGCGAAACATATGATGTAGCTTCAAATCAATGCGATGTAGAAGGTTTGGCTTCAAACCCATGTGAATCACATAATTTAGCTTCGAATTCATGCGAAACACATGCTTTAGCTTCAAATTCATGCGAAACAAATGATTTAGTTTCAAATACTTGCGATATAAGTGATATAGCTTCAAATGCTGGCGAAATGGACGAGTTAGCTTCAAATCCATGCGAAACACATGATTTAGCTTCAAACCAATGCGATGTAGAAGGTTTAGCTTCAAATCCAAGCGAATCAAATGATTTAGCTTCAAATACTTGCGATATAAGTGATATAGCTTCAAATGCTGGCGAAATAAACGAGTTAGTTTCAAATCAATCCGAAACACATGATATAGCTTCAAATCATTGCGATGTAGAAGGTTTAGCTTCAAATCCATGCGAAAAAAATGATTTAGCTTCAAATACTTGCGATATAAGTGATATAGCTTCAAATGCTGGCGCAATTAACGAAATAGCTACATATCCATGCGAAACACATGATTTAGCTTCAAATACTTGCGATATTTGTGATATAGCATCAAATGCTGGCGAAATAAACTAGTTAGCTTCAAATCCATGCGAAACACATGATGTAGCTTCAAATCAACGCGATGTAGAAGGAGTAGCTTCAAATCCATGTGTAGCAAGTGATTTAAGTTCAAATACATGCGATCTAAGTGGTCTAGCATCAAATGCTTGCGAAATAATCGAGTTAGCTTGAAATCCATGCGAATCGCATGATGTAGTTTCAAATCAATGCGACGTAGATGGTTTCGCTTCAAATCCATGCGAAACAAATGATTTAGCTTCAAATACTTGCGATATATGTGATATAGCTTCAAATGCTGGCGAAATAAACGAGTTAGTTTCAAATCAATGCGAAACACATGATATAGCTTCAAATCATTGCGATGTAGAAGGTTTAGCTTCAAATCCATGCGAAACAAATGATTTAGCTTCAAATACTTGCGATATAAGTGATATAGCTTCAAATGCTGGCGCAATTAACGAAATAGCTTCATATCCATGCGAAACACATGATTTAGCTTCAAATACTTGCGATATTTGTGATATAGCATCAAATGCTGGCGAAATAAACTAGTTAGCTTCAAATCCATGCGAAACACATGATGTAGCTTCAAATCAATGCGATGTAGAAGGTTTAGCTTCAAATCCATGCGAATCAAATGATTTAGCTTGAAATACTTGCAATATAAGTGATACTGCTTCAAATGCAGGCGAAACGAACGAGCTAGCTTCAAATCCATGCGAAACACATGATGTAGCTTCAAATCAATGCGATGTAGATTGTTTAGCTTCAAATCCATGCGGAACAAATGATTTAGCTTCAAATACTTGCGATATAAGTGATATAGCTTCAAATTCTTGCGATATAAGTGATATAGCTTCAAATGCAGGCGAAATAAACGATTTAGCTTCAAATCCATGCAGAACACATGATGTAGCTTCAAATCAATGCGATGTAGAAGGTTTAGCTTCAAATCCATGTGAATCAAATGATTTAGCTTCAAATACTTGCGATATATGTGATATTGCTTCAAATGCAGGCGAAACGAACGAGCTAGATTCAAATCCATGCGAAACACATGCTGTAGCTTCAAATCAATGCGATGTTGAAGGATTAGCGTCAAATCCCTGCGAAACAAATGATTTAGCTTCAAATACTTGCGATATAAGTCATATAGTTTCAAATGCTGGCGAAATAATCGAGTTAGCTTCAAATCCATGCGAAACATATGATGTAGCTTCAGATCAATGCGATGTAGAAGGTTCAGCTTCAAATCCACACGAAACATATGATGTAGCTTCAAATCAATGCGATGTAGAAGGTTTGGCTTCAGATGCATGCGAAACAAAAGATTTAGCTTCAAATACTTGCGATATAAGTGATATAGCTTCAAATGCTGGCGAAATAACCGAGTTACCTTCAAATCCATGCGAAACACATGATGTAGCTTCAAATCAACGCGATGTAGAAGGTTTAGCTTCAAATCCAAGCGAAACAAATGATTTAGCTTCAAATACTTGCGATATAAGTGATATAGCTTCAAATGCTGGCGAAATGGTCGAGTTAGCTTCAAATCCATGCGAAACACATGATGTAGCTTCAAACCAATGCGATGTAGAAGGTTTAGCTTCAAATCCAAGTGAAACAAATGATTTAGATTCAAATACTTGCGATATATGTGATATAGCTTCAAATATTGGCGAAATAAACGAGTTAGTTTCATATCAATTCGAAACACATGATATAGCTTCAAATCAATGCGATGTAGAAGGTTTAGCTTCAAATGCATGCGAAACAAATGATTTAGCATCAAATACTTGTGAAATACATGATTTAGATTCAACTGCTTGCGAGACTAACGAGATAGCGTCAAATCCATGCGAAACACATGATGTAGCTTCAAATCAATGCGATGTAGAAGGTTTAGCTTCATATCCATGCGAATAAAATGATTTAGCATCAAATACTTGTGAAATACATGATTTAGATTCAACTGCTTGCGAGACTAACGAGATAGCGTCAAATCCATGCGAAACACATGATGTAGCTTCAATTCAATGCGATGTAGAAGGTTTAGCTTCATATCCATGCGAATAAAATGATTTAGCTTCAAATACTTGCGATATAAGTGATATTGCTTCAAATGCAGGAAAAACGAACGACTTAGCTTCAAATCCATGCGAAACACATGATGTAGCTTCAAATCAATGCGATGTTGAAGGTTTAGCTTCAAATCCATGCGAAACAAATGATTTAACTTCAAATACTTGCGATATAAGTGATATAGCTTCAAATGCTGGCGAAATAAACGAGTTAGCTTCAAATCAATGCGGAACATATGATATAGCATCAAATCAATGCGATGTAGAAGGTTTAGCTTCAAATCCAAGCGAAACAAATGATTTAGCTTCAAATACTTGCGATATAAGTGATATAGCTTCAAATGCTGGCGAAATAAACGAGTTAGCTTCAAATCCATGCGAAACACATGATGTAGCTTCAAATCAACGCGATGTAGAAGGTATAGCTTCAAATCCATGTGTAGCAAGTGATTTAAATTCAAATACTTGCGATCTAAGTGGTCTAGCATCAAATGCTTGCGAAATAATCGAGTAAGCTTGAAATCCATGCGAAACACATGATGTAGCTTCATATCAATGCGACGTAGAAGGTTTCGCTTCTAATCCATGCGAAAAAAATTATTTAGCTTCAAATACTTGCGATATATGTGATACAGCTTCTAATGCTGGCGAAATAACCGAGTTAGCTTCAAATGCTTTCGAAACACATGATGTAGGTTCAAATCAAAGCGATGTAGAAGTATTAGTTTCAAATCCATGTTAAACTAATGATTTTGATTCAAATACTTGTGATTTAAGTGATATAGCTTCAAATGCAGGCGAAACAAACGCTTTAGCTTCAAATCCATGCCAATGACATAATTTAGCTTCAAATTCATGCGAAACACATGGTTTAGCTTCAAATTCATGCGAAACAAATGATTTAGTTTCAAATACTTGCCATATAAGTGATATAGCTTCAAATGCTGGCGAAATAAACGAGTTAGTTTGAAATCAATGCTAAGCACATGATATAGCTTCAAATCAATGCGATGTAGAAGGTTTGGATTCAGATCCATGCGAAACAAATGATTTAGCTTCAAATACTTGCGATATAAGTGATATAGCTTCAAATGCTGGCGAAATAAAAGAGTTAGCTTCAAATCCATGGGATACACATGATGTAGCTTCAAATCAACGCGATGTTGAAGGTGTAGCTTCAAATCCATGTGTAGCAAGTGATTTAACTTCAAATACTTGCGATCTAAGAGGTCTAGCATCAAATGCTTGCGAAATATTCGAGTTAACTTGAAATCCATGCGAAACACATGATGTAGCTTCAAATCAATGCGACGTAGAAGGTTTCGCTTCAAATCCATGCGAAACAAATGATTAAGCTTCAAATACTTGCGATATAAGTGATATAGATTCAAATGCAGGCGAAACGAACGAGTCAGCTTCAAATCAATGCGAAACACATGATATACCTTCATATCAATGCGATGTAGATTGTTTACCTTCAAATCCACGCGAAACAAATGATTCAGCTTCAAATACTTGCGCTATAAGTGATATAGTTTTAAATGCTGGCGAAATAATCGAGTTAGCTTCAAATCCATGCGAAACGTATGATGTAGCATCAAATCAATGCGATGTAGATGGTTTAGAATCAAATCCATGCGAAACAAATGATTTAGCTTCAAATACTTGCGATAAAAGTGATATAGCTTCAATTGCTGGCGAAATAATCGAGTTAGCTTCAAATGCATGCGAAACAAATGATGTAGGTTCAAATCAAAGCGATGTAGAAGGTTTAGCTTCAAATCCATGCGAATCAAATGATTTAGCTTCAAATTCTAGCGATATAAGTGATATTGCTTCAAATGTAGGCAAAACGAACGAGTTAGCTCCAAATCCATGAAACACATGATGTAGGTTCAAATCAAAGCGCAAGCATTTGAAGCTAAATCATTTGTTTCGCGTGGATTTGAAGCTAAACCTTCTACATCGCATTGATTTGAAGCTACATCATGTGTTTCGCATGGATTTGAAGCTAACTCGATTATTTCGCCAGCATTTGATGCTAGACAACTTATATCGCAAGTATTTGAAGTTAAATCGCTTGCTACACATGGATTTGAAGTTAAAACTTCAACATCGCATTGATTTGAAGCTACATCCTGTGTTTCGCTTGGATTTGAAGCTAACTCGATTATTTCGCCAGCATTTGATGCTAGAAAACTTATATCGCAAGTATTTGAAGTTAAATCGCTTGCTACACATGGATTTGAAGTTAAACCTTCAACATCGCATTGATTTGAAGCTACATCATTGGTTTCGCATGGGGTTGAAGCTAACTCAATTATTTCGCCAGAATTTGAAGCTATATCACTTATATCGCAAGTATTTGAAGCTAAATCATTTGTTTTGCATGGATTTGAAGCTAAACCTTATATATCGCATTGATTTGAAGCTACATAATGTGTACCGCATGGATTTGAAGCTAACTCGTTTATTTCGCCTGCATTTGAAGCTATATCTCTTATATCGCAAGTATTTGAAGCTAATGCATTTCATTCGCATGGATTTCAAGCTAAACCTTCTACATCGCATTGATTTGATGATAGAACATGTGTTTCGCATGGATTTGAAGCCAACTCGTTTACTTCGCCAGCATTTGAAGCTACATCACTTATATCGCAAGTATTTGAAACTAAATCATTTGTTTCGCATGAATTTAAAGCTAAACCATGTGTTTCGCATGAATTTGAAGCTAAATCATTTGTTTCGCATTGATTTGAAGCTAACTCGATTATTTCGCCTTAATTTGAAACTATATCACTTATATCGGAAGTATTAGAAGCTAAATCATTTGATTCGCATGGATTTGAAGCTAAACCTTCTACATCGCATTGACTTGAAGCTACATCATGTGTTTCGCATGGATTAGAAAATTAACTCGTTCGTTTCGCCTGCATTTGAAGCAATATCACTGATATCGCAAGTATTTGAAGCTAACTCATTTGATTCGCATGGATTTCAAGCTAACTCGATTATTTCGCCAGCAATTGAAGCTATATCACTTATATCGCAAGTATTTGAAGCTAAATCATTTGTTTCGCATGGATTTGAAGCTAAACCTTCTACATCGCATTGATTTGAAGCTATATCATGTGTTTCGCATTGCTTTGAAGCTAACACGTTTATTTCGCCAGCATTTGAAGCTATATCAGTTATATTGCAAGTATTCGAAACTAAATCATTTGTTTCGCATGGATTTGAAGCTAATCCTTCTACATCGCATTGATTTGAAGCTACATCATGTGTTTCGCATGGATTTCAAGCTAACTCGATTATTTCGCCAGCAATTGAAGCTATATCACTTATATCGCAAGTATTTGAAGCTAAATCATTTGTTTCGCATGGATTTGATTTTAAACCATCTACATCGCATTGATTTGAAGCTACATCATGTGTTTCGCATGTATTTGGAGCTAACTCGTTTATTTCGCCAGCATTTGAAGCTATATCACTTATATCGCAAGTATTTGAAACTAAATAATTTGTTTCGCATGAATTTGAAGCGAAACCTTATACATCGCATTGATTTGAAGCTACATCATGTGTTTCGCATGGATTTCAAGCTAACTCGATTATTTCGCCAGCATTTGAAGCTATATCACTTATATCGCAAGTATTTGAAGCTAAATCATTTGTTTCGCATGAATTTGAAGCTAAACCTTCTACATCGCATTGATTTGAAGCAACATCATGTGTTTCGCACGGATTTCAAGCTAACTCGATTATTTCGCCAGCATTTGAATCTATATCACTTATATCGCATGTATTTGAAGCTAAATCATTTGTTTCGCTTGGATTGGAAGATTAATTTTCTACATCGCATTAATTTGAAGATACATCATGTGTTTCGCATGGATATGAAGCTATCTCGTTAATTGCGCCAGCATTTGAACCTATATCACTTATATCGCAAGTATTTGAAACTAAATCATTTGTTTCGCATGGATTTGAAGCTAATCCTTCTACATCGCATTGATTTGAAGCTACATCATGTGTTTCGCATGGATTTCAAGCTAACTCGATTATTTCGCCAGCAATTGAAGCTATACCACTTATATCGCAAGTATTTGAAGCTAAATCATTTGTTTCGCATGGATTTGATTCTAAATCATCTACATCGCATTGATTTGAAGCTACATCATGTGTTTCGCATGGATTTGGAGCTAACTCGCCTATTTCGCCAGCATTTCAAGGTATATCACTTATATCGCAAGTATTTGAAACTAAATCATTTGTTTCGCATGAATTTAAAGCTAAACCATGTGTTTCGCATGAATTTGCAGCTAAATCATTTGTTTCGCATTGATTTGAAGCTAACTCGATTATTTCGCCTTAATTTGAAACTATATCACTTATATCGGAAGTATTAGAAGCTAAATCAATTGATTCGCATGGATTTGAAGCTAAACCTTCTACATCGCATTGACTTGAAGCTACATCATGTGTTTCGCATGGATTAGAAAATTAACTCGTTCGTTTCGCCTGCATTTGAAGCAATATCACTGATATCGCAAGTATTTGAAGCTAACTCATTTGATTCGCATGGATTTCAAGCTAACTCGATTATTTCGCCAGCAATTGAAGCTATATCACTTATATCGTAAGTATTTGAAGCTAAATCATTTGTTTCGCATGGATTTGAAGCTAAAACTTCTACATCGCATTGATTTGAAGCTACATCATGTGTTTCGCATTGCTTTGAAGCTAACACGTTTATTTCGCCAGCATTTGAAGCTATATCAGTTATATCGCAAGTATTCGAAACTAAATCATTTGTTTCGCATGGATTTGAAGCTAATCCTTCTACATCGCATTGATTTGAAGCAACATCATGTGTTTCGCATGTATTTGGAGCTAACTCGTTTATTTCGCCAGCATTTGAAGCTATATCACTTATATCGCAAGTATTTGAAACTAAATAATTTGTTTCGCATGAATTTGAAGCGAAACCTTATACATCGCATTGATTTCAAGCTACATCATGTGTTTCGCATGGATTTCAAGCTAACTCGATTATTTCGCTAGCATTTGAAGCTATATCACTTATATCGCAAGTATTTGAAGCTAAATCATTTGTTTCGCATGAATTTGAAGCTAAACCTTCTACATCGCATTGATTTGAAGCAACATCATGTGTTTCGCACGGATTTCAAGCTAACTCGATTATTTCGCCAGCAATTGAAGCTATACCACTTATATCGCAAGTATTTGAAGCTAAATCATTTGTTTCGCATGGATTTGATTCTAAACCATCTACATCGCATTGATTTGAAGCTACATCATGTGTTTCGCATGGATTTGGAGCTAACTCGTCTATTTCGCCAGCATTTCAAGCTATATCACTTATATCGCAAGTATTTGAAACTAAATCATTTGTTTCGCATGAATTTGAAGCTAAACCATGTGTTTCGCATGAATTTGAAGCTAAATTATGTGATTCGCATGGTTTTGAAGCTAAAGCGGTTGTTTCGCCTGCATTTGAAGCTATATCACTTAAATCACAAGTATTTGAATCAAAATCATTTGTTTAACATGGATTTGGAACTATTCCTTCTACATCGCTTTGATTTGAACCTACATCATGTGTTTCGCATGCATTTGAAGTTAACTCGGTTATTTCGCCAGCATTTGAAGCTATATCACTTATATCGCAAGTATTTGAAGCTAAATCATTTGTTTCGCATGGATTTGATTCTAAACCATCTACATCGCATTGATTTGAAGCTACATCATGTGTTTCGCATGGATTTGGAGCTAACTCGTTTATTTCGCCAGAATTTGAAGCTATATCACTTATATCGCTAGTATTTGAAGCTAAATCAGTTGATTCGCATGCATTTGAAGCTAAACCTTCTACATAGCATTGATTTGAAACTACATCATGTGTTTCGCATTGATTTGAAGCTAACTCGTTCGTGTCGCCTGCATTTGAAGCTATATCACTTATATCGCAAGTATTTGGAGCTTAATCATATGTTTCCCATGGATTTGAAGCTAAACCTTCTACATCGCATTGATTTGAAGCTACATCATGTGTTTCGCATGGATTTGAAGCTATCTCGATTATTTCGCCAGCATTTGATGCTAGACCTCTTATATCGCAAGTATTTGAAGTTATATAAATTGCAACACATGGATTTGAAGCGAAACCTTCTACATCGCGTTGATTTGAAGCTACATCATGTGTTTCACATTGATTTGAAGCTAACTCGATTAGTTCGTCAGCATTTGAAGCTATAACACTTATATCGCAAGTATTTGAAGCTAAATCATTTGTTTCGCATGGATTTGAAGCTAATCCTTCTACATCGCATTGATTTGAAGCTACATCATGTGTTTCGCATGGATTTCAAGCTAACTCGATTATTTCGCCAGCAATTGAATCTATATCACTTATATCGCAAGTATTTGAAACTAAATAATTTGTTTCGCATGAATTTGAAGCTAAACCTTCTACATCGCATTGATTTGAAGCTACACCATGTGTTTCGTACGGATTTCAAGCTAACTCGATTATTTCGCCAGCATTTGAATCTATATCACTTATATCGCATGTATTTGAAGCTAAATCATTTGTTTCGCTTGGATATGAAGCTATCTCGTTAATTGCGCCAGCATTTGAAGCTATATCACTTATATCGCAAGTATTTGAAACTAAATCATTTGTTTCGCATGGATTTGAACCTAATCCTTCTACATCGCATTGATTTGAAGCTACATCATGTGTTTCGCATGGATTTCAAGCTAACTCGATTATTTCGCCAGCAATTGAAGCTATATCACTTATATCGCAAGTACTTGAAGCTAAATCATTTGTTTCGCATGGATTTGATTCTAAACCATCTACATCGCATTGATTTGAAGCTACATCATGTGTTTCGCATGGATTTGGAGCTAACTCGTCTATTTCGCCAGCATTTCAAGCTATATCACTTATATCGCAAGTATTTGAAACTAAATCATTTGTTTCGCATGAATTTGAAGCTAAACCATGTGTTTCGCATGAATTTGAAGCTAAATTATGTGATTCGCATGGATTTGAAGCTATCTCGATTATTTCGCCAGCATTTGATGCTATACCACTTATATCGCAAGTATTTGAAGTTATATAAATTGCTACACATGGATTTGAAGCGAAACCTTCTACATCGCGTTGATTTGAAGCTACATCATGTGTTTCACATTGATTTGAAGCTAACTCGATTAGTTCGTCAGCATTTGAAGCTATAACTCTTATATCGCAAGTATTTGAAGCTAAATCATATGTTTCGCATGGATTTGAAGCTAAACCTTCTACATCGCATTGATTTGAAGCTATATCATGTGTTTCGCATTGCTTTGAAGCTAACACGTTTATTTAGCCAGCATTTGAAGCTATATCAGTTATATCGCAAGTATTTGAAACTAAATCATTTGTTTCGCATGGATTTGAAGCTAATCCTTCTACATCGCATTGATTTGAAGCTACATCATGTGTTTCGCATGGATTTCAAGCTAACTCGATTATTTCGCCAGCAATTGAAGCTATATCACTTATATCGCAAGTATTTGAAGCTAAATCATTTGTTTCGCATGGATTTGATTTTAAACCATCTACATCGCATTGATTTGAAGCTACATCATGTGTTTCGCATGTATTTGGAGCTAACTCGTTTATTTCGCCAGCATTTGAAGCTATATCACTTATATCGCAAGTATTTGAAACTAAATAATTTGTTTCGCATGAATTTGAAGCGAAACCTTATACATCGCATTGATTTGAAGCTACATCATGTGTTTCGCATGGATTTCAAGCTAACTCGATTATTTCGTCAGCATTTGAAGCTATATCACTTATATCGCAAGTATTTGAAGCTAAATCATTTGTTTCGCATGAATTTGAAGCTAAACCTTCTACATCGCATTGATTTGAAGCTACATCATGTGTTTCGCACGGATTTCAAGCTAACTCGATTATTTCGCCAGCATTTGAATCTATATCACTTATATCGCATGTATTTGAAGCTAAATCATTTGTTTCGCTTGGATTGGAAGATTAATTTTCTACATCGCATTAATTTGAAGATACATCATGTGTTTCGCATGGATATGAAGCTATCTCGTTAATTGCGCCAGCATTTGAAGCTATATCACTTATATCGCAAGTATTTGAAACTAAATCATTTGTTTCGCATGGTTTTGAAGCTAATCCTTCTACATCGCATTGATTTGAAGCTACATCATGTGTTTCGTACGGATTTCAAGCTAACTCGATTATTTCGCCAGCAATTGAAGCTATATCACTTATATCGCAAGTATTTGAAGCTAAATCATTTGTTTCGCATGGATTTGAAGCTAAACCTTCTACATCGCATTGATTTGAAGCTATATCATGTGTTTCGCATTGCTTTGAAGCTAACACGTTTATTTCGCCAGCATTTGAAGCTATATCAGTTATATCGCAAGTATTCGAAACTAAATCATTTGTTTCGCATGGTTTTGAAGCTAATCCTTCTACATCGCATTGATTTGAAGCTACATCATGTGTTTCGCATGGATTTCAAGCTAACTCGATTATTTCGCCAGCAATTGAAGCTATATCACTTATATCGCAAGTATTTGAAGCTAAATCATTTGTTTCGCATGGATTTGATTTTAAACCATCTACATCGCATTGATTTGAAGCTACATCATGTGTTTCGCATGTATTTGGAGCTAACTCGTTTATTTCGCCAGCATTTGAAGCTATATCACTTATATCGCAAGTATTTGAAACTAAATAATTTGTTTCGCATGAATTTGAAGCGAAACCTTATACATCGCATTGATTTGAAGCTACATCATGTGTTTCGCATGGATTTCAAGCTAACTCGATTATTTCGTCAGCATTTGAAGCTATATCACTTATATCGCAAGTATTTGAAGCTAAATCATTTGTTTCGCATGAATTTGAAGCTAAACCTTCTACATCCCATTGATTTGAAGCTACATCATGTGTTTCGCACGGATTTCAAGCTAACTCGATTATTTCGCCAGCATTTGAATCTATATCACTTATATCGCATGTATTTGAAGCTAAATCATTTGTTTCGCTTGGATTGGAAGATTAATTTTCTACATCGCATTAATTTGAAGATACATCATGTGTTTCGCATGGATATGAAGCTATCTCGTTAATTGCGCCAGCATTTGAAGCTATATCACTTATATCGCAAGTATTTGAAACTAAATCATTTGTTTCGCATGGATTTGTAGCTAATCCTTCTACATCGCATTGATTTGAAGCTACATCATGTGTTTCGCATGGATTTCAAGCTAACTCGATTATTTCGCCAGCAATTGAAGCTATATCACTTATATCGCAAGTATTTGAAGCTAAATCATTTGTTTCGCATGGATTTGATTCTAAACCATCTACATCGCTTTGATTTGAAGCTACATCATGTGTTTCGCATGGATTTGGAGCTAACTCGTCTATTTCGCCAGCATTTCAAGCTATATCGCTTATATCGCAAGTATTTGAAACTAAATCATTTGTTTCGCATGAATTTGAAGCTAAACCATGTGTTTCGCATGAATTTGAAGCTAAATTATGTGATTCGCATGGTTTTGAAGCTAAAGCGGTTGTTTCGCCTGCATTTGAAGCTATATCACTTAAATCACAAGTATTTGAATCAAAATCATTTGTTTAACATGGATTTGGAACTATTCCTTCTACATCGCTTTGATTTGAACCTACATCATGTGTTTCGCATGCATTTGAAGTTAACTTGGTTATTTCGCCAGCATTTGAAGCTATATCACTTATATCGCAACTATTTGAAGCTAAATCATTTGTTTCCCGTGGATTTGATTCTAAACCATCTACATCTCATTGATTTGAAGCTACATCATGTGTTTCGCATGGATTTGGAGCTAACTCGTTTATTTCGCCAGCATTTGAAGCTATATCACTTATATCGCAAGTATTTGAAACTAAATCATTTGTTTCGCATGAATTTGAAGCTAAACCATGTGTTTCGCATGAATTTGAAGCTAAATTATGTGATTCGCATGGATTTGAAGCTATCTCGATTATTTCGCCAGCATTTGATGCTAGACCACTTATATCGCAAGTATTTGAAGTTATATAAATTGCTACACATGGATTTGAAGCGAAACCTTCTACATCGCGTTGATTTGAAGCTACATCATGTGTTTCACATTGATTTGAAGCTAACTCGATTAGTTCGTCAGCATTTGAAGCTATAACACTTATATCGCAAGTATTTGAAGCTAAATCATATGTTTCGCATGGATTTGAAGCTAAACCTTCTACATCGCATTGATTTGAAGCTATATCATGTGTTTCGCATTGCTTTGAAGCTAACACGTTTATTTCGCCAGCATTTGAAGCTATATCAGTTATATCGCAAGTATTCGAAACTAAATCATTTGTTCCGCATGGTTTTGAAGCTAATCCTACTACATCGCATTGATTTGAAGCTACATCATGTGTTTCGCATGGATTTCAAGCTAACTCGATTATTTCGCCAGCAATTGAAACTATATCACTTATATTGCAAGTATTTGAAGCTAAATCATTTGTTTCGCATGGATTTGATTTTAAACCATCTACATCGCATTGATTTGAAGCTACATCATGTGTTTCGCATGTATTTGGAGCTAACTCGTTTATTTCGCCAGCATTTGAAGCTATATCACTTATATCGCAAGTATTTGAAACTAAATAATTTGTTTCGCATGAATTTGAAGCGAAACCTTATACATCGCATTGATTTGAAGCTACATCATGTGTTTCGCATGGATTTCAAGCTAACTCGATTATTTCGCCAGCATTTGAAGCTATATCACTTATATCGCAAGTATTTGAAGCTAAATCATTTGTTTCGCATGAATTTGAAGCTAAACCTTCTACATCGCATTGATTTGAAGCTACATCATGTGTTTCGCACGGATTTCAAGCTAACTCGATTATTTCGCCAGCATTTGAATCTATATCACTTATATCGCATGTATTTGAAGCTAAATCATTTGTTTCGCTTGGATTGGAAGATTAATTTTCTACATCGCATTAATTTGAAGATACATCATGTGTTTCGCATGGATATGAAGCTATCTCGTTAATTGCGCCAGCATTTGAAGCTATATCACTTATATCGCAAGTATTTGAAACTAAATCATTTGTTTCGCATGGATTTGAAGCTAATCCTTCTACATCGCATTGATTTGAAGATACATCATGTGTTTCGCATGGATTTCAAGCTAACTCGATTATTTCGCCAGCAATTGAAGCTATATCACTTATATCGCAAGTATTTGAAGCTAAATCATTTGTTTCGCATGGATTTGATTCTAAACCATCTACATCGCATTGATTTGAAGCTACATCATGTGTTTCGCATGGATTTGGAGCTAACTCGTCTATTTCGCCAGCATTTCAAGCTATATCACTTATATCGCAAGTATTTGAAACTAAATCATTTGTTTCGCATGAATTTGAAGCTAAACCATGTGTTTCGCATGAATTTGAAGCTAAATTATGTGATTCGCATGGATTTGAAGCTATCTCGATTATTTCGCCAGCATTTGATGCTAGACCACTTATATCGCAAGTATTTGAAGTTATATAAATTGCTACACATGGATTTGAAGCGAAACCTTCTACATCGCGTTGATTTGAAGCTACATCATGTGTTTCACATTGATTTGAAGCTAACTCGATTAGTTCGTCAGCATTTGAAGCTATAACACTTATATCGCAAGTATTTGAAGCTAAATCATATGTTTCGCATGGATTTGAAGCTAAACCTTCTACATCGCATTGATTTGAAGCTATATCATGTGTTTCGAATTGCTTTGAAGCTAACACGTTTATTTAGCCAGCATTTGAAGCTATATCAGTTATATCGCAAGTATTTGAAACTA
Source organism: Megalopta genalis (assembly GCF_051020955.1). Lineage (NCBI taxonomy): Eukaryota > Metazoa > Arthropoda > Insecta > Hymenoptera > Halictidae > Megalopta > Megalopta genalis. Next base: position 55,868 of record NW_027477247.1, read on the forward strand.
AATCATTTGTTTCGCATGGATTTGAAGCTAATCCTTCTACATCGCATTGATTTGAAGCTACATCATGTGTTTCGCATGGATTTCAAGCTAACTCGATTATTTCGCCAGCAATTGAAGCTATATCACTTATATCGCAAGTATTTGAAGCTAAATCATTTGTTTCGCATGGATTTGAAGCTAAACCTTCTACATCGCATTGATTTGAAGCTATATCATGTGTTTCGCATTGCTTTGAAGCTAACACGTTTATTTCGCCAGCATTTGAAGCTATATCAGTTATATCGCAAGTATTCGAAACTAAATCATTTGTTTCGCATGGTTTTGAAGCTAATCCTTCTACATCGCATTGATTTGAAGCTACATCATGTGTTTCGCATGGATTTCCAGCTAACTCGATTATTTCGCCAGCAATTGAAGCTATATCACTTATATCGCAAGTATTTGAAGCTAAATCATTTGTTTCGCATGGATTTGATTTTAAACCATCTACATCGCATTGATTTGAAGCTACATCATGTGTTTCGCATGTATTTGGAGCTAACTCGTTTATTTCGCCAGCATTTGAAGCTATATCACTTATATCGCAAGTATTTGAAACTAAATAATTTGTTTCGCATGAATTTGAAGCGAAACCTTATACATCGCATTGATTTGAAGCTACATCATGTGTTTCGCATGGATTTCAAGCTAACTCGATTATTTCGCCAGCATTTGAAGCTATATCACTTATATCGCAAGTATTTGAAGCTAAATCATTTGTTTCGCATGAATTTGAAGCTAAACCTTCTACATCGCATTGATTTGAAGCTACATCATGTGTTTCGCACGGATTTCAAGCTAACTCGATTATTTCGCCAGCATTTGAATCTATATCACTTATATCGCATGTATTTGAAGCTAAATCATTTGTTTCGCTTGGATTGGAAGATTAATTTTCTACATCGCATTAATTTGAAGATACATCATGTGTTTCGCATGGATTTGAAGCTAAACCTTCTACATCGCATTGATTTGAAGCTATATCATGTGTTTCGCATTGCTTTGAAGCTAACACGTTTATTTCGCCAGCATTTGAAGCTATATCAGTTATATCGCAAGTATTCGAAACTAAATCATTTGTTTCGCATGGTTTTGAAGCTAATCCTTCTACATCGCATTGATTTGAAGCTACATCATGTGTTTCGCATGGATTTCAAGCTAACTCGATTATTTCGCCAGCAATTGAAGCTATATCACTTATATCGCAAGTATTTGAAGCTAAATCATTTGTTTCGCATGGACTTGATTTTAAACCATCTACATCGCTTTGATTTGAAGCTACATCATGTGTTTCGCATGTATTTGGAGCTAACTCGTTTATTTCGCCAGCATTTGAAGCTATATCACTTATATCGCAAGTATTTGAAACTAAATAATTTGTTTCGCATGAATTTGAAGCGAAACCTTATACATCGCATTGATTTGAAGCTACATCATGTGTTTCGCATGGATTTCAAGCTAACTCGATTATTTCGCCAGCATTTGAAGCTATATCACTTATATCGCAAGTATTTGAAGCTAAATCATTTGTTTCGCATGAATTTGAAGCTAAACCTTCTACATCGCATTGATTTGAAGCTACATCATGTGTTTCGCACGGATTTCAAGCTAACTCGATTATTTCGCCAGCATTTGAATCTATATCACTTATATCGCATGTATTTGAAGCTAAATCATTTGTTTCGCTTGGATTGGAAGATTAATTTTCTACATCGCATTAATTTGAAGATACATCATGTGTTTCGCATGGATATGAAGCTATCTCGTTAATTGCGCCAGCATTTGAAGCTATATCACTTATATCGCAAGTATTTGAAACTAAATCATTTGTTTCGCATGGATTTGAAGCTAATCCTTCTACATCGCATTGATTTGAAGATACATCATGTGTTTCGCATGGATTTCAAGCTAACTCGATTATTTCGCCAGCAATTGAAGCTATATCACTTATATCGCAAGTATTTGAAGCTAAATCATTTGTTTCGCATGGATTTGATTCTAAACCATCTACATCGCATTGATTTGAAGCTACATCATGTGTTTCGCATGGATTTGGAGCTAACTCGTCTATTTCGCCTGCATTTGAAGCTATATCACTTAAATCACAAGTATTTGAATCAAAATCATTTGTTTAACATGGATTTGGAACTATTCCTTCTACATCGCTTTGATTTGAACCTACATCATGTGTTTCGCATGCATTTGAAGTTAACTTGGTTATTTCGCCAGCATTTGAAGCTATATCACTTATATCGCAACTATTTGAAGCTAAATCATTTGTTTCCCGTGGATTTGATTCTAAACCATCTACATCTCATTGATTTGAAGCTACATCATGTGTTTCGCATGGATTTGGAGCTAACTCGTTTATTTCGCCAGCATTTGAAGCTATATCACTTATATCGCAAGTATTTGAAACTAAATCATTTGTTTCGCATGAATTTGAAGCTAAACCATGTGTTTCGCATGAATTTGAAGCTAAATTATGTGATTCGCATGGATTTGAAGCTATCTCGATTATTTCGCCAGCATTTGATGCTAGACCACTTATATCGCAAGTATTTGAAGTTATATAAATTGCTACACATGGATTTGAAGCGAAACCTTCTACATCGCGTTGATTTGAAGCTACATCATGTGTTTCACATTGATTTGAAGCTAACTCGATTAGTTCGTCAGCATTTGAAGCTATAACACTTATATCGCAAGTATTTGAAGCTAAATCATATGTTTCGCATGGATTTGAAGCTAAACCTTCTACATCGCATTGATTTGAAGCTATATCATGTGTTTCGCATTGCTTTGAAGCTAACACGTTTATTTCGCCAGCATTTGAAGCTATATCAGTTATATCGCAAGTATTCGAAACTAAATCATTTGTTTCGCATGGTTTTGAAGCTAATCCTTCTACATCGCATTGATTTGAAGCTACATCATGTGTTTCGCATGGATTTCAAGCTAACTCGATTATTTCGCCAGCAATTGAAGCTATATCACTTATATCGCAAGTATTTGAAGCTAAATCATTTGTTTCGCATGGATTTGATTTTAAACCATCTACATCGCATTGATTTGAAGCTACATCATGTGTTTCGCATGTATTTGGAGCTAACTCGTTTATTTCGCCAGCATTTGAAGCTATATCACTTATATCGCAAGTATTTGAAACTAAATAATTTGTTTCGCATGAATTTGAAGCGAAACCTTATACATCGCATTGATTTGAAGCTACATCATGTGTTTCGCATGGATTTCAAGCTAACTCGATTATTTCGCCAGCATTTGAAGCTATATCACTTATATCGCAAGTATTTGAAGCTAAATCATTTGTTTCGCATGAATTTGAAGCTAAACCTTCTACATCGCATTGATTTGAAGCTACATCATGTGTTTCGCACGGATTTCAAGCTAACTCGATTATTTCGCCAGTATTTGAATCTATATCACTTATATCGCATGTATTTGAAGCTAAATCATTTGTTTCGCTTGGATTGGAAGATTAATTTTCTACATCGCATTAATTTGAAGATACATCATGTGTTTCGCATGGATATGAAGCTATCTCGTTAATTGCGCCAGCATTTGAAGCTATATCACTTATATCGCAAGTATTTGAAACTAAATCATTTGTTTCGCATGGATTTGAAGCTAATCCTTCTACATCGCATTGATTTGAAGATACATCATGTGTTTCGCATGGATTTCAAGCTAACTCGATTATTTCGCCAGCAATTGAAGCTATATCACTTATATCGCAAGTATTTGAAGCTAAATCATTTGTTTCGCATGGATTTGATTCTAAACCATCTACATCGCATTGATTTGAAGCTACATCATGTGTTTCGCATGGATTTGGAGCTAACTCGTTTATTTCGCCAGAATTTGAAGCTATATCACTTATATCGCTAGTATTTGAAGCTAAATCAGTTGATTCGCATGCATTTGAAGCTAAACCTTCTACATAGCATTGATTTGAAACTACATCATGTGTTTCGCATTGATTTGAAGCTAACTCGTTCGTGTCGCCTGCATTTGAAGCTATATCACTTATATCGCAAGTATTTGGAGCTTAATCATATGTTTCCCATGGATTTGAAGCTAAACCTTCTACATCGCATTGATTTGAAGCTACATCATGTGTTTCGCATGGATTTGAAGCTATCTCGATTATTTCGCCAGCATTTGATGCTAGACCTCTTATATCGCAAGTATTTGAAGTTATATAAATTGCAACACATGGATTTGAAGCGAAACCTTCTACATCGCGTTGATTTGAAGCTACATCATGTGTTTCACATTGATTTGAAGCTAACTCGATTAGTTCGTCAGCATTTGAAGCTATAACACTTATATCGCAAGTATTTGAAGCTAAATCATTTGTTTCGCATGGATTTGAAGCTAATCCTTCTACATCGCATTGATTTGAAGCTACATCATGTGTTTCGCATGGATTTCAAGCTAACTCGATTATTTCGCCAGCAATTGAATCTATATCACTTATATCGCAAGTATTTGAAACTAAATAATTTGTTTCGCATGAATTTGAAGCTAAACCTTCTACATCGCATTGATTTGAAGCTACACCATGTGTTTCGTACGGATTTCAAGCTAACTCGATTATTTCGCCAGCATTTGAATCTATATCACTTATATCGCATGTATTTGAAGCTAAATCATTTGTTTCGCTTGGATATGAAGCTATCTCGTTAATTGCGCCAGCATTTGAAGCTATATCACTTATATCGCAAGTATTTGAAACTAAATCATTTGTTTCGCATGGATTTGAACCTAATCCTTCTACATCGCATTGATTTGAAGCTACATCATGTGTTTCGCATGGATTTCAAGCTAACTCGATTATTTCGCCAGCAATTGAAGCTATATCACTTATATCGCAAGTACTTGAAGCTAAATCATTTGTTTCGCATGGATTTGATTCTAAACCATCTACATCGCATTGATTTGAAGCTACATCATGTGTTTCGCATGGATTTGGAGCTAACTCGTCTATTTCGCCAGCATTTCAAGCTATATCACTTATATCGCAAGTATTTGAAACTAAATCATTTGTTTCGCATGAATTTGAAGCTAAACCATGTGTTTCGCATGAATTTGAAGCTAAATTATGTGATTCGCATGGATTTGAAGCTATCTCGATTATTTCGCCAGCATTTGATGCTATACCACTTATATCGCAAGTATTTGAAGTTATATAAATTGCTACACATGGATTTGAAGCGAAACCTTCTACATCGCGTTGATTTGAAGCTACATCATGTGTTTCACATTGATTTGAAGCTAACTCGATTAGTTCGTCAGCATTTGAAGCTATAACTCTTATATCGCAAGTATTTGAAGCTAAATCATATGTTTCGCATGGATTTGAAGCTAAACCTTCTACATCGCATTGATTTGAAGCTATATCATGTGTTTCGCATTGCTTTGAAGCTAACACGTTTATTTAGCCAGCATTTGAAGCTATATCAGTTATATCGCAAGTATTTGAAACTAAATCATTTGTTTCGCATGGATTTGAAGCTAATCCTTCTACATCGCATTGATTTGAAGCTACATCATGTGTTTCGCATGGATTTCAAGCTAACTCGATTATTTCGCCAGCAATTGAAGCTATATCACTTATATCGCAAGTATTTGAAGCTAAATCATTTGTTTCGCATGGATTTGATTTTAAACCATCTACATCGCATTGATTTGAAGCTACATCATGTGTTTCGCATGTATTTGGAGCTAACTCGTTTATTTCGCCAGCATTTGAAGCTATATCACTTATATCGCAAGTATTTGAAGCTAAATCATTTGTTTCGCATGAATTTGAAGCTAAACCTTCTACATCGCATTGATTTGAAGCTACATCATGTGTTTCGCACGGATTTCAAGCTAACTCGATTATTTCGCCAGCATTTGAATCTATATCACTTATATCGCATGTATTTGAAGCTAAATCATTTGTTTCGCTTGGATTGGAAGATTAATTTTCTACAACGCATTAATTTGAAGATACATCATGTGTTTCGCATGGATATGAAGCTATCTCGTTAATTGCGCCAGCATTTGAAGCTATATCACTTATATCGCAAGTATTTGAAACTAAATCATTTGTTTCGCATGGTTTGAAGCTAATCCTTCTACATCGCATTGATTTGAAGCTACATCATGTGTTTCGTACGGATTTCAAGCTAACTCGATTATTTCGCCAGCAATTGAAGCTATATCACTTATATCGCAAGTATTTGAAGCTAAATCATTTGTTTCGCATGGATTTGAAGCTAAACCTTCTACATCGCATTGATTTGAAGCTATATCATGTGTTTCGCATTGCTTTGAAGCTAACACGTTTATTTCGCCAGCATTTGAAGCTATATCAGTTATATCGCAAGTATTCGAAACTAAATCATTTGTTTCTCATGGTTTTGAAGCTAATCCTTCTACATCGCATTGATTTGAAGCTACATCATGTGTTTCGCATGGATTTCAAGCTAACTCGATTATTTCGCCAGCAATTGAAGCTATATCACTTATATCGCAAGTATTTGAAGCTAAATCATTTGTTTCGCATGGATTTGATTTTAAACCATCTACATCGCATTGATTTGAAGCTACATCATGTGTTTCGCATGTATTTGGAGCTAACTCGTTTATTTCGCCAGCATTTGAAGCTATATCACTTATATCGCAAGTATTGGAAACTAAATAATTTGTTTCGCATGAATTTGAAGCGAAACCTTATACATCGCATTGATTTGAAGCTACATCATGTGTTTCGCATGGATTTCAAGCTAACTCGATTATTTCGTCAGCATTTGAAGCTATATCACTTATATCGCAAGTATTTGAAGCTAAATCATTTGTTTCGCATGAATTTGAAGCTAAACCTTCTACATCCCATTGATTTGAAGCTACATCATGTGTTTCGCACGGATTTCAAGCTAACTCGATTATTTCGCCAGCATTTGAATCTATATCACTTATATCGCATGTATTTGAAGCTAAATCATTTGTTTCGCTTGGATTGGAAGATTAATTTTCTACATCGCATTAATTTGAAGATACATCATGTGTTTCGCATGGATATGAAGCTATCTCGTTAATTGCGCCAGCATTTGAAGCTATATCACTTATATCGCAAGTATTTGAAACTAAATCATTTGTTTCGCATGGATTTGTAGCTAATCCTTCTACATCGCATTGATTTGAAGCTACATCATGTGTTTCGCATGGATTTCAAGCTAACTCGATTATTCGCCAGCAATTGAAGCTATATCACTTATATCGCAAGTATTTGAAGCTAAATCATTTGTTTCGCATGGATTTGATTCTAAACCATCTACATCGCTTTGATTTGAAGCTACATCATGTGTTTCGCATGGATTTGGAGCTAACTCGTCTATTTCGCCAGCATTTCAAGCTATATCGCTTATATCGCAAGTATTTGAAACTAAATCATTTGTTTCGCATGAATTTGAAGCTAAACCATGTGTTTCGCATGAATTTGAAGCTAAATTATGTGATTCGCATGGTTTTGAAGCTAAAGCGGTTGTTTCGCCTGCATTTGAAGCTATATCATTTAAATCACAAGTATTTGAATCAAAATCATTTGTTTAACATGGATTTGGAACTATTCCTTCTACATCGCTTTGATTTGAACCTACATCATGTGTTTCGCATGCATTTGAAGTTAACTTGGTTATTTCGACAGCATTTGAAGCTATATCACTTATATCGCAACTATTTGAGCTAAATCATTTGTTTCCCGTGGATTTGATTCTAAACCATCTACATCTCATTGATTTGAAGCTACATCATGTGTTTCGCATGGATTTGGATCTAACTCGTTTATTTCGCCAGCATTTGAAGCTATATCACTTATATCGCAAGTATTTGAAACTAAATCATTTGTTTCGCATGATTTGAAGCTAAACCATGTGTTTCGCATGAATTTGAAGCTAAATTATGTGATTCGCATGGATTTGAAGCTATCTCGATTATTTCGCCAGCATTTGATGCTAGACCACTTATATCGCAAGTATTTGAAGTTATATAAATTGCTACACATGGATTTGAAGCGAAACCTTCTACATCGCGTTGATTTGAAGCTACATCATGTGTTTCACATTGATTTGAAGCTAACTCGATTAGTTCGTCAGCATTTGAAGCTATAACACTTATATCGCAAGTATTTGAAGCTAAATCATATGTTTCGCATGGATTTGAAGCTAAACCTTCTACATCGCATTGATTTGAAGCTATATCATGTGTTTCGCATTGCTTTGAAGCTAACACGTTTATTTCGCCAGCATTTGAAGCTATATCAGTTATATCGCAAGTATTCGAAACTAAATCATTTGTTTCGCAGGTTTTGAAGCTAATCCTACTACATCGCATTGATTTGAAGCTACATCATGTGTTTCGCATGGATTTCAAGCTAACTCGATTATTTCGCCAGCAATTGAAGCTATATCACTTATATCGCAAGTATTTGAAGCTAAATCATTTGTTTCGCATGGTTTTGATTTTAAACCATCTACATCGCATTGATTTGAAGCTACATCATGTGTTTCGCATGTATTTGGAGCTAACTCGTTTATTTCGCCAGCATTTGAAGCTATATCACTTATATCGCAAGTATTTGAAACTAAATAATTTGTTTCGCATGAATTTGAAGCGAAACCTTATACATCGCATTGATTTGAAGCTACATCATGTGTTTCGCATGGATTTCAAGCTAACTCGATTATTTCGCCAGCATTTGAAGCTATATCACTTATATCGCAAGTATTTGAAGCTAAATCATTTGTTTCGCATGAATTTGAAGCTAAACCTTCTACATCGCATTGATTTGAAGCTACATCATGTGTTTCGCACGGATTTCAAGCTAACTCGATTATTTCGCCAGCATTTGAATCTATATCACTTATATCGCATGTATTTGAAGCTAAATCATTTGTTTCGCTTGGATTGGAAGATTAATTTTCTACATCGCATTAATTTGAAGATACATCATGTGTTTCGCATGGATATGAAGCTATCTCGTTAATTGCGCCAGCATTTGAAGCTATATCACTTATATCGCAAGTATTTGAAACTAAATCATTTGTTTCGCATGGATTTGAAGCTAATCCTTCTACATCGCATTGATTTGAAGATACATCATGTGTTTCGCATGGATTTCAAGCTAACTCGATTATTTCGCCAGCAATTGAAGCTATATCACTTATATCGCAAGTATTTGAAGCTAAATCATTTGTTTCGCATGGATTTGATTCTAAACCATCTACATCGCATTGATTTGAAGCTACATCATGTGTTTCGCATGGATTTGGAGCTAACTCGTCTATTTCGCCAGCATTTCAAGCTATATCACTTATATCGCAAGTATTTGAAACTAAATCATTTGTTTCGCATGAATTTGAAGCTAAACCATGTGTTTCGCATGAATTTGAAGCTAAATTATGTGATTCGCATGGATTTGAAGCTATCTCGATTATTTCGCCAGCATTTGATGCTAGACCACTTATATCGCAAGTATTTGAAGTTATATAAATTGCTACACATGGATTTGAAGCGAAACCTTCTACATCGCGTTGATTTGAAGCTACATCATGTGTTTCACATTGATTTGAAGCTAACTCGATTAGTTCGTCAGCATTTGAAGCTATAACACTTATATCGCAAGTATTTGAAGCTAAATCATATGTTTCGCATGGATTTGAAGCTAAACCTTCTACATCGCATTGATTTGAAGCTATATCATGTGTTTCGAATTGCTTTGAAGCTAACACGTTTATTTAGCCAGCATTTGAAGCTATATCAGTTATATCGCAAGTATTTGAAACTAAATCATTTGTTTCGCATGGATTTGAAGCTAATCCTTCTACATCGCATTGATTTGAAGCTACATCATGTGTTTCGCATGGATTTCAAGCTAACTCGATTATTTCGCCAGCAATTGAAGCTATATCACTTATATCGCAAGTATTTGAAGCTAAATCATTTGTTTCGCATGGATTTGAAGCTAAACCTTCTACATCGCATTGATTTGAAGCTATATCATGTGTTTCGCATTGCTTTGAAGCTAACACGTTTATTTCGCCAGCATTTGAAGCTATATCAGTTATATCGCAAGTATTCGAAACTAAATCATTTGTTTCGCATGGTTTTGAAGCTAATCCTTCTACATCGCATTGATTTGAAGCTACATCATGTGTTTCGCACGGATTTCAAGCTAACTCGATTATTTCGCCAGCATTTGAATCTATATCACTTATATCGCATGTATTTGAAGCTAAATCATTTGTTTCGCTTGGATTGGAAGATTAATTTTCTACATCGCATTAATTTGAAGATACATCATGTGTTTCGCATGGATATGAAGCTATCTCGTTAATTGCGCCAGCATTTGAAGCTATATCACTTATATCGCAAGTATTTGAAACTAAATCATTTGTTTCGCATGGATTTGAAGCTAATCCTTCTACATCGCATTGATTTGAAGATACATCATGTGTTTCGCATGGATTTCAAGCTAACTCGATTATTTCGCCAGCAATTGAAGCTATATCACTTATATCGCAAGTATTTGAAGCTAAATCATTTGTTTCGCATGGATTTGATTCTAAACCATCTACATCGCATTGATTTGAAGCTACATCATGTGTTTCGCATGGATTTGGAGCTAACTCGTCTATTTCGCCAGCATTTCAAGCTATATCACTTATATCGCAAGTATTTGAAACTAAATCATTTGTTTCGCATGAATTTGAAGCTAAACCATGTGTTTCGCATGAATTTGAAGCTAAATTATGTGATTCGCATGGATTTGAAGCTATCTCGATTATTTCGCCAGCATTTGATGCTAGACCACTTATATCGCAAGTATTTGAAGTTATATAAATTGCTACACATGGATTTGAAGCGAAACCTTCTACATCGCGTTGATTTGAAGCTACATCATGTGTTTCACATTGATTTGAAGCTAACTCGATTAGTTCGTCAGCATTTGAAGCTATAACACTTATATCGCAAGTATTTGAAGCTAAATCATATGTTTCGCATGGATTTGAAGCTAAACCTTCTACATCGCATTGATTTGAAGCTATATCATGTGTTTCGAATTGCTTTGAAGCTAACACGTTTATTTAGCCAGCATTTGAAGCTATATCAGTTATATCGCAAGTATTTGAAACTAAATCATTTGTTTCGCATGGATTTGAAGCTAATCCTTCTACATCGCATTGATTTGAAGCTACATCATGTGTTTCGCATGGATTTCAAGCTAACTCGATTATTTCGCCAGCAATTGAAGCTATATCACTTATATCGCAAGTATTTGAAGCTAAATCATTTGTTTCGCATGGATTTGAAGCTAAACCTTCTACATCGCATTGATTTGAAGCTATATCATGTGTTTCGCATTGCTTTGAAGCTAACACGTTTATTTCGCCAGCATTTGAAGCTATATCAGTTATATCGCAAGTATTCGAAACTAAATCATTTGTTTCGCATGGTTTTGAAGCTAATCCTTCTACATCGCATTGATTTGAAGCTACATCATGTGTTTCGCACGGATTTCAAGCTAACTCGATTATTTCGCCAGCATTTGAATCTATATCACTTATATCGCATGTATTTGAAGCTAAATCATTTGTTTCGCTTGGATTGGAAGATTAATTTTCTACATCGCATTAATTTGAAGATACATCATGTGTTTCGCATGGATATGAAGCTATCTCGTTAATTGCGCCAGCATTTGAAGCTATATCACTTATATCGCAAGTATTTGAAACTAAATCATTTGTTTCGCATGGATTTGAAGCTAATCCTTCTACATCGCATTGATTTGAAGATACATCATGTGTTTCGCATGGATTTCAAGCTAACTCGATTATTTCGCCAGCAATTGAAGCTATATCACTTATATCGCAAGTATTTGAAGCTAAATCATTTGTTTCGCATGGATTTGATTCTAAACCATCTACATCGCATTGATTTGAAGCTACATCATGTGTTTCGCATGGATTTGGAGCTAACTCGTCTATTTCGCCAGCATTTCAAGCTATATCACTTATATCGCAAGTATTTGAAACTAAATCATTTGTTTCGCATGAATTTGAAGCTAAACCATGTGTTTCGCATGAATTTGAAGCTAAATTATGTGATTCGCATGGATTTGAAGCTATCTCGATTATTTCGCCAGCATTTGATGCTAGACCACTTATATCGCAAGTATTTGAAGTTATATAAATTGCTACACATGGATTTGAAGCGAAACCTTCTACATCGCGTTGATTTGAAGCTACATCATGTGTTTCACATTGATTTGAAGCTAACTCGATTAGTTCGTCAGCATTTGAAGCTATAACACTTATATCGCAAGTATTTGAAGCTAAATCATATGTTTCGCATGGATTTGAAGCTAAACCTTCTACATCGCATTGATTTGAAGCTATATCATGTGTTTCGAATTGCTTTGAAGCTAACACGTTTATTTAGCCAGCATTTGAAGCTATATCAGTTATATCGCAAGTATTTGAAACTAAATCATTTGTTTCGCATGGATTTGAAGCTAATCCTTCTACATCGCATTGATTTGAAGCTACATCATGTGTTTCGCATGGATTTCAAGCTAACTCGATTATTTCGCCAGCAATTGAAGCTATATCACTTATATCGCAAGTATTTGAAGCTAAATCATTTGTTTCGCATGGATTTGAAGCTAAACCTTCTACATCGCATTGATTTGAAGCTATATCATGTGTTTCGCATTGCTTTGAAGCTAACACGTTTATTTCGCCAGCATTTGAAGCTATATCAGTTATATCGCAAGTATTCGAAAAACTAAATCATTTGTTTCGCATGGTTTTGAAGCTAATCCTTCTACATCGCATTGATTTGACGCTACATCATGTGTTTCGCATGGATTTCCAGCTAACTCGATTATTTCGCCAGCAATTGAAGCTATATCACTTATATCGCAAGTATTTGAAGCTAAATCATTTGTTTCGCATGGATTTGATTTTAAACCATCTACATCGCATTGATTTGAAGCTACATCATGTGTTTCGCATGTATTTGGAGCTAACTCGTTTATTTCGCCAGCATTTGAAGCTATATCACTTATATCGCAAGTATTTGAAACTAAATAATTTGTTTCGCATGAATTTGAAGCGAAACCTTATACATCGCATTGATTTGAAGCTACATCATGTGTTTCGCATGGATTTCAAGCTAACTCGATTATTTCGCCAGCATTTGAAGCTATATCACTTATATCGCAAGTATTTGAAGCTAAATCATTTGTTTCGCATGAATTTGAAGCTAAACCTTCTACATCGCATTGATTTGAAGCTACATCATGTGTTTCGCACGGATTTCAAGCTAACTCGATTATTTCGCCAGCATTTGAATCTATATCACTTATATCGCATGTATTTGAAGCTAAATCATTTGTTTCGCTTGGATTGGAAGATTAATTTTCTACATCGCATTAATTTGAAGATACATCATGTGTTTCGCATGGATTTGAAGCTAAACCTTCTACATCGCATTGATTTGAAGCTATATCATGTGTTTCGCATTGCTTTGAAGCTAACACGTTTATTTCGCCAGCATTTGAAGCTATATCAGTTATATCGCAAGTATTCGAAACTAAATCATTTGTTTCGCATGGTTTTGAAGCTAATCCTTCTACATCGCATTGATTTGAAGCTACATCATGTGTTTCGCATGGATTTCAAGCTAACTCGATTATTTCGCCAGCAATTGAAGCTATATCACTTATATCGCAAGTATTTGAAGCTAAATCATTTGTTTCGCATGGATTTGATTTTAAACCATCTACATCGCATTGATTTGAAGCTACATCATGTGTTTCGCATGTATTTGGAGCTAACTCGTTTATTTCGCCAGCATTTGAAGCTATATCACTTATATCGCAAGTATTTGAAACTAAATAATTTGTTTCGCATGAATTTGAAGCGAAACCTTATACATCGCATTGATTTGAAGCTACATCATGTGTTTCGCATGGATTTCAAGCTAACTCGATTATTTCGCCAGCATTTGAAGCTATATCACTTATATCGCAAGTATTTGAAGCTAAATCATTTGTTTCGCATGAATTTGAAGCTAAACCTTCTACATCGCATTGATTTGAAGCTACATCATGTGTTTCGCACGGATTTCAAGCTAACTCGATTATTTCGCCAGCATTTGAATCTATATCACTTATATCGCATGTATTTGAAGCTAAATCATTTGTTTCGCTTGGATTGGAAGATTAATTTTCTACATCGCATTAATTTGAAGATACATCATGTGTTTCGCATGGATATGAAGCTATCTCGTTAATTGCGCCAGCATTTGAAGCTATATCACTTATATCGCAAGTATTTGAAACTAAATCATTTGTTTCGCATGGATTTGAAGCTAATCCTTCTACATCGCATTGATTTGAAGATACATCATGTGTTTCGCATGGATTTCAAGCTAACTCGATTATTTCGCCAGCAATTGAAGCTATATCACTTATATCGCAAGTATTTGAAGCTAAATCATTTGTTTCGCATGGATTTGATTCTAAACCATCTACATCGCATTGATTTGAAGCTACATCATGTGTTTCGCATGGATTTGGAGCTAACTCGTCTATTTCGCCAGCATTTCAAGCTATATCACTTATATCGCAAGTATTTGAAACTAAATCATTTGTTTCGCATGAATTTGAAGCTAAACCATGTGTTTCGCATGAATTTGAAGCTAAATTATGTGATTCGCATGGATTTGAAGCTATCTCGATTATTTCGCCAGCATTTGATGCTAGACCACTTATATCGCAAGTATTTGAAGTTATATAAATTGCTACACATGGATTTGAAGCGAAACCTTCTACATCGCGTTGATTTGAAGCTACATCATGTGTTTCACATTGATTTGAAGCTAACTCGATTAGTTCGTCAGCATTTGAAGCTATAACACTTATATCGCAAGTATTTGAAGCTAAATCATATGTTTCGCATGGATTTGAAGCTAAACCTTCTACATCGCATTGATTTGAAGCTATATCATGTGTTTCGCATTGCTTTGAAGCTAACACGTTTATTTCGCCAGCATTTGAAGCTATATCAGTTATATCGCAAGTATTCGAAACTAAATCATTTGTTTCGCATGGTTTTGAAGCTAATCCTTCTACATCGCATTGATTTGAAGCTACATCATGTGTTTCGCATGGATTTCAAGCTAACTCGATTATTTCGCCAGCAATTGAAGCTATATCACTTATATCGCAAGTATTTGAAGCTAAATCATTTGTTTCGCATGGATTTGATTTTAAACCATCTACATCGCATTGATTTGAAGCTACATCATGTGTTTCGCATGTATTTGGAGCTAACTCGTTTATTTCGCCAGCATTTGAAGCTATATCACTTATATCGCAAGTATTTGAAACTAAATAATTTGTTTCGCATGAATTTGAAGCGAAACCTTATACATCGCATTGATTTGAAGCTACATCATGTGTTTCGCATGGATTTCAAGCTAACTCGATTATTTCGCCAGCATTTGAAGCTATATCACTTATATCGCAAGTATTTGAAGCTAAATCATTTGTTTCGCATGAATTTGAAGCTAAACCTTCTACATCGCATTGATTTGAAGCTACATCATGTGTTTCGCACGGATTTCAAGCTAACTCGATTATTTCGCCAGTATTTGAATCTATATCACTTATATCGCATGTATTTGAAGCTAAATCATTTGTTTCGCTTGGATTGGAAGATTAATTTTCTACATCGCATTAATTTGAAGATACATCATGTGTTTCGCATGGATATGAAGCTATCTCGTTAATTGCGCCAGCATTTGAAGCTATATCACTTATATCGCAAGTATTTGAAACTAAATCATTTGTTTCGCATGGATTTGAAGCTAATCCTTCTACATCGCATTGATTTGAAGATACATCATGTGTTTCGCATGGATTTCAAGCTAACTCGATTATTTCGCCAGCAATTGAAGCTATATCACTTATATCGCAAGTATTTGAAGCTAAATCATTTGTTTCGCATGGATTTGATTCTAAACCATCTACATCGCATTGATTTGAAGCTACATCATGTGTTTCGCATGGATTTGGAGCTAACTCGTCTATTTCGCCAGCATTTCAAGCTATATCACTTATATCGCAAGTATTTGAAACTAAATCATTTGTTTCGCATGAATTTGAAGCTAAACCATGTGTTTCGCATGAATTTGAAGCTAAATTATGTGATTCGCATGGATTTGAAGCTATCTCGATTATTTCGCCAGCATTTGATGCTAGACCACTTATATCGCAAGTATTTGAAGTTATATAAATTGCTACACGTGGATTTGAAGCGAAACCTTCTACATCGCGTTGATTTGAAGCTACATCATGTGTTTCACATTGATTTGAAGCTAACTCGATTAGTTCGTCAGCATTTGAAGCTATAACACTTATATCGCAAGTATTTGAAGCTAAATCATATGTTTCGCATGGATTTGAAGCTAAACCTTCTACATCGCATTGATTTGAAGCTATATCATGTGTTTCGAATTGCTTTGAAGCTAACACGTTTATTTAGCCAGCATTTGAAGCTATATCAGTTATATCGCAAGTATTTGAAACTAAATCATTTGTTTCGCATGGATTTGAAGCTAATCCTTCTACATCGCATTGATTTGAAGCTACATCATGTGTTACGCATGGATTTCAAGCTAACTCGATTATTTCGCCAGCAATTGAAGCTATATCACTTATATCGCAAGTATTTGAAGCTAAATCATTTGTTTCGCATGGATTTGAAGCTAAACCTTCTACATCGCATTGATTTGAAGCTATATCATGTGTTTCGCATTGCTTTGAAGCTAACACGTTTATTTCGCCAGCATTTGAAGCTATATCAGTTATATCGCAAGTATTCGAAACTAAATCATTTGTTTCGCATGGTTTTGAAGCTAATCCTTCTACATCGCATTGATTTGAAGCTACATCATGTGTTTCGCATGGATTTCCAGCTAACTCGATTATTTCGCCAGCAATTGAAGCTATATCACTTATATCGCAAGTATTTGAAGCTAAATCATTTGTTTCGCATGGATTTGATTTTAAGCCATCTACATCGCATTGATTTGAAGCTACATCATGTGTTTCGCATGTATTTGGAGCTAACTCGTTTATTTCGCCAGCATTTGAAGCTATATCACTTATATCGCAAGTATTTGAAACTAAATAATTTGTTTCGCATGAATTTGAAGCGAAAACTTATACATCGCATTGATTTGAAGCTACATCATGTGTTTCGCATGGATTTCAAGCTAACTCGATTATTTCGCCAGCATTTGAAGCTATATCACTTATATCGCAAGTATTTGAAGCTAAATCATTTGTTTCGCATGAATTTGAAGCTAAACCTTCTACATCGCATTGATTTGAAGCTACATCATGTGTTTCGCACGGATTTCAAGCTAACTCGATTATTTCGCCAGCATTTGAATCTATATCACTTATATCGCATGTATTTGAAGCTAAATCATTTGGTTCGCTTGGATTGGAAGATTAATTTTCTACATCGCATTAATTTGAAGATACATCATGTGTTTCGCACGGATATGAAGCTATCTCGTTAATTGCGCCAGCATTTGAAGCTATATCACTTATATCGCAAGTATTTGAAACTAAATCATTTGTTTCGCATGGATTTGAAGCTAATCCTTCTACATCGCATTGATTTGAAGCTACATCATGTGTTTCGCATTGATTTCAAGCTAACTCGATTATTTCGCCAGCAATTGAAGCTATATCACTTATATCGCAAGTATTTGAAGCTAAATCATTTGTTTCGCATGGATTTGATTCTAAACCATCTACATCGCATTGATTTGAAGCTACATCATGTGTTTCGCATGGATTTGGAGCCAACTCGTCTATTTCGCCAGCATTTCAAGCTATATCACTTATATCGCAAGTATTTGAAACTAAATCATTTGTTTCGCATGAATTTGAAGCTAAACCATGTGTTTCGCATGAATTTGAAGCTAAATTATGTGATTCGCATGGATTTGAAGCTATCTCGATTATTTCGCCAGCATTTGATGCTAGACCACTTATATCGCAAGTATTCGAAGTTATATAAATTGCTACACATGGATTTGAAGCGAAACCTTCTACATCGCGTTCATTTGAAGCTACATCATGTGTTTCACATTGATTTGAAGCTAACTCGATTAGTCATTTGAAGCTATAACACTTATATCGCAAGTATTTGGAGCTTAATCATTTGTTTCCCATGGATTTGAAGCTAAACCTTCTACATCGCATTGATTTGAAGCTACATCATGTGTTTCGCATGGATTTGAAGCTATCTCGATTATTTCGCCAGCATTTGATGCTAGACCACTTATATCGCAAGTATTTGAAGTTATATAAATTGCTACACATGGATTTGAAGCGAAACCTTCTACATCGCGTTGATTTGAAGCTACATCATGTGTTTCACATTGATTTGAAGCTAACTCGATTAGTTCGTCAGCATTTGAAGCTATAACACTTATATCGCAAGTATTTGAAGCTAAATCATTTGTTTCGCATGGATTTGAAGCTAAACCTTCTACATCGCATTGATTTGAAGCTATATCATGTGTTTCGCATTGCTTTGAAGCTAACACGTTTATTTCGCCAGCATTTGAAGCTATATCAGTTATATCGCAAGTATTTGAAACTAAATCATTTGTTTCGCATGGATTTGAAGCTAATCCTTCTACATCGCATTGATTTGAAGCTACATCATGTGTTTCGCATGGATTTCAAGCTAACTCGATTATTTCGCCAGCAATTGAAGCTATATCACTTATATCGCAAGTATTTGAAGCTAAATCATTTGTTTCGCATGAATTTGAAGCTAAACCATGTGTTTCGCATGAATTTGAAGCTAAATTATGTGATTCGCATGGTTTTGAAGCTAAAGCGTTTGTTTCGCCTGCATTTGAAGCTAACTCGGTTATTTCACCAGCATTTGAAGCTATATCACTTATATCGCAAGTATTTGAAGCTAAATCATTTGTTTCGCATGGATTTGATTCTAAACCATCTACATTGCATTGATTTCAAGCTACATCATGTGTTTCGCATGGATTTTGAGCTAACTCGTTTATTTCGCCAGAATTTGAAGCTTTATCACTTATATCGCAAGAATTTGAAGCTAAATCATTTGTTTCGCATGAATTTGAAGCGAAACCTTATACATCGCATTGATTTGAAGCTACATCATGTGTTTCGCATGGATTTCAAGCTAACTCGATTATTTCGCCAGCATTTGAATCTATATCACTTATATCGCAAGTATTTGAAGCTAAATCATTTGTTTCGCATGAATTTGAAGCTAAACCTTCTACATCGCATTGATTTGAAGCTACATCATGTGTTTCGCACGGATTTCAAGCTAACTCGATTATTTCGCCAGCATTTGGATCTATATCACTTATATCGCATGTATTTGAAGCTAAATCATTTGTTTCGCTTGGATTGGAAGATTAATTTTCTACATCGCATTAATTTGAAGATACATCATGTGTTTCGCATGGATTTGAAGCTAAACCTTCTACATCGCATTGATTTGAAGCTATATCATGTGTTTCGCATTGCTTTGAAGCTAACACGTTTATTTCGCCAGCATTTGAAGCTATATCAGTTATATCGCAAGTATTCGAAACTAAATCATTTGTTTCGCATGGTTTTGAAGCTAATCCTTCTACATCGCATTGATTTGAAGCTACATCATGTGTTTCGCATGGATTTCAAGCTAACTCGATTATTTCGCCAGCAATTGAAGCTATATCACTTATATCGCAAGTATTTGAAGCTAAATCATTTGTTTCGCATGGATTTGATTTTAAACCATCTACATCGCATTGATTTGAAGCTACATCATGTGTTTCGCATGTATTTGGAGCTAACTCGTTTATTTCGCCAGCATTTGAAGCTATATCACTTATATCGCAAGTATTTGAAACTAAATAATTTGTTTCGCATGAATTTGAAGCGAAACCTTATACATCGCATTGATTTGAAGCTACATCATGTGTTTCGCATGGATTTCAAGCTAACTCGATTATTTCGCCAGCATTTGAAGCTATATCACTTATATCGCAAGTATTTGAAGCTAAATCATTTGTTTCGCATGAATTTGAAGCTAAACCTTCTACATCGCATTGATTTGAAGCTACATCATGTGTTTCGCACGGATTTCAAGCTAACTCGATTATTTTGCCAGCATTTGAATCTATATCACTTATATCGCATGTATTTGAAGCTAAATCATTTGTTTCGCTTGGATTGGAAGATTAATTTTCTACATCGCATTAATTTGAAGATACATCATGTGTTTCGCATGGATATGAAGCTATCTCGTTAATTGCGCCAGCATTTGAAGCTATATCACTTATATCGCAAGTATTTGAAACTAAATCATTTGTTTCGCATGGATTTGAAGCTAAACCATGTGTTTCGCATGAATTTGAAGCTAAATTATGTGATTCGCATGGATTTGAAGCTATCTCGATTATTTCGCCAGCATTTGATGCTAGACCACTTATATCGCAAGTATTTGAAGTTATATAAATTGCTACACATGGATTTGAAGCGAAACCTTCTACATCGCGTTGATTTGAAGCTACATCATGTGTTTCACATTGATTTGAAGCTAACTCGATTAGTTCGTCAGCATTTGAAGCTATAACACTTATATCGCAAGTATTTGAAGCTAAATCATATGTTTCGCATGGATTTGAAGCTAAACCTTCTACATCGCATTGATTTGAAGCTATATCATGTGTTTCGAATTGCTTTGAAGCTAACACGTTTATTTAGCCAGCATTTGAAGCTATATCAGTTATATCGCAAGTATTTGAAACTAAATCATTTGTTTCGCATGGATTTGAAGCTAATCCTTCTACATCGCATTGATTTGAAGCTACATCATGTGTTACGCATGGATTTCAAGCTAACTCGATTATTTCGCCAGCAATTGAAGCTATATCACTTATATCGCAAGTATTTGAAGCTAAATCATTTGTTTCGCATGGATTTGAAGCTAAACCTTCTACATCGCATTGATTTGAAGCTATATCATGTGTTTCGCATTGCTTTTTGAAGCTAACACGTTTATTTCGCCAGCATTTGAAGCTATATCAGTTATATCGCAAGTATTCGAAACTAAATCATTTGTTTCGCATGGTTTTGAAGCTAATCCTTCTACATCGCATTGATTTGAAGCTACATCATGTGTTTTCGCATGGATTTCCAGCTAACTCGATTATTTCGCCAGCAATTGAAGCTATATCACTTATATCGCAAGTATATTGAAGCTAAATCATTTGTTTCGCATGGATTTGATTTTAAAAGCCATCTACATCGCATTGATTTGAAGCTACATCATGTGTTTCGCATGTATTTGGAGCTAACTCGTTTATTTCGCAGCATTTGAAGCTATATCACTTATATTCGCAAGTATTTGAAACTAAATAATTTGTTTCGCATGAATTTGAAGCGAAAACTTATACATCGCATTGATTTGAAGCTACATCATGTGTTTCGCATGGATTTCAAGCTAACTCGATTATTTCGCCAGCATTTGAAGCTATATCACTTATATCGCAAGTATTTGAAGCTAAATCATTTGTTTCGCATGAATTTGAAGCTAAACCTTCTACATCGCATTGATTTGAAGCTACATCATGTGTTTCGCACGGATTTCAAGCTAACTCGATTATTTCGCCAGCATTTGAATCTATATCACTTATATCGCATGTATTTGAAGCTAATCATTTGGTTCGCTTGGATGGAAGATTAATTTTCTACATCGCATTAATTTGAAGATACATCATGTGTTTCGCACGGATATGAAGCTATCTCGTTAATTTGCGCCAGCAATTTGAAGCTATATCACTTATATCGCAAGTATTTGAAACTAAATCATTTGTTTCGCATGGATTTGAAGCTAATCCTTCTACATCGCATTGATTTGAAGCTACATCATGTGTTTCGCATTGATTTCAAGCTAACTCGATTATTTCGCCAGCAATTGAAGCTATATCACTTATATCGCAAGCCATTTGAAGCTAAATCATTTGTTTCGCATGGATTTGCATTCTAAACCATCTACATCGCATTGATTTGAAGCTAACATCAATGTGTTTCGCATGGATTTGGAGCTAACTCGTCTATTTCGCCAGCATTTCAAGCTATATCACTTATATCGCAAGTATTTGAAACTAAATCATTTGTTTCGCATGAATTTGAAGCTAAACCATGTGTTTCGCATGAATTTGAAGCTAAATTATGTGATTCGCATGGATTTGAAGCTATCTCGATTATTTCGCCAGCATTTGATGCTAGACCACTTATATCGCAAGTATTTGAAGTTATATAAATTGCTACACATGGATTTGAAGCGAAACCTTCTACATCGCGTTCATTTGAAGCTACATCATGTGTTTCACATTGATTTGAAGCTAACTCGATTAGTTCGTCAGCATTTGAAGCTATAACACTTATATCGCAAGTATTTGGAGCTTAATCATTTGTTTCCCATGGATTTGAAGCTAAACCTTCTACATCGCATTGATTTGAAGCTACATCATGTGTTTCGCATGGATTTGAAGCTATCTCGATTTATTTCGCCAGCATTTGATGCTAGACCACTTATATCGCAAGTATTTGAAGTTATATAAATTGCTACACATGGATTTGAAGCGAAACCTTCTACATCGCGTTGATTTGAAGCTACATCATGTGTTTCACATTGATTTGAAGCTAACTCGATTAGTCGTCAGCATTTGAAGCTATAACACTTATATCGCAAGTATTTGAAGCTAAATCATTTGTTTCGCATGGATTGAAGCTAAACCTTCTACATCGCATTGATTTGAAGCTATATCATGTGTTACGCATTGCTTTGAAGCTAACACGTTTATTTAGCCAGCATTTGAAGCTATATCAGTTATATCGCAAGTATTTGAAACTAAATCATTTGTTCGCATGGATTTGAAGCTAATCCTTCTACATCGCATTGATTTGAAGCTACATCATGTGTTACGCATGGATTTCAAGCTAACTCGATTATTTCGCCAGCAATTGAAGCTATATCACTTATATCGCAAGTATTTGAAGCTAAATCATTTGTTTCGCATGAATTTGAAGCTAAACCATGTGTTTCGCATGAATTTGAAGCTAAATTATGTGATTCGCATGGTTTTGAAGCTAAAGCGTTTGTTTCGCCTGCATTTGAAGCTAACTCGGTTATTTCACCAGCATTTGAAGCTATATCACTTATATCGCAAGTATTTGAAGCTACATCATGTGTTTTCGCATGGATTTGGAGCTAACTCGTCTATTTCGCCAGCATTTCAAGCTATATCGCTTATATCGCAAGTATTTGAAACTAAATCATTTGTTTCGCATGAATTTGAAGCTAAACCATGTGTTTCGCATGAATTTGAAGCTAAATTATGTGATTCGCATGGTTTTGAAGCTAAAGCGGTTGTTTCGCCTGCATTTGAAGCTATATCACTTAAATCACAAGTATTTGAATCAAAATCATTTGTTTAACATGGATTTGGAACTAATCCTTCTACATCGCTTTGATTTGAACCTACATCATGTGTTTCGCATGCATTTGAAGTTAACTCGGTTAGTTCGCCAGCATTTGAAGCTATATCACTTATATCGCAAGTATTTGAAGCTAAATCATTTGTTTCGCATGGATTTGAAGCTAAACAATCTACATCGCATTGATTTGAAGCTACATCATGTGTTTCGCATGGATTTGGAGCTAACTCGTTCGTTTCGCCTGCATTTGAAGCAATATCACTTATATCGCAAGTATTTGAAGCTAAATCATTTGTTTCGCATGAATATGAAGCTAAACCTTCTACATCGCATTGATTTGAAGCTACAATCGTGTGTTTCGCATGGATTTCAAGCTAACTCGATTTATTTCGCCATCATTTGAAGCTATATCACTTATATCGCAAGTATTTGAAGCTAAATCATTTGTTTCGCATGGATTTGAAGCTAAACAATCTACATCGCATTGATTTGAAGCTACATTATGTGTTTCGCATGGATTTCAAGCTAACACGATTATTTCGCCAGCAATTGAAGCTATATCACTGATATCGCAAGTATTTGAAGCTAAATCATTTGTTCCGCATGGATTTGATTCTAAACCATCTACATCGCATTGATTTGAAGCTACATCATGTGTTTCGCATGGATTTGGATCTAACTCGTTTATTTCGCCAGCATTTGAAGCTATATCACTTATATCGCAAGTATTTGTAGCTAAATCATTTGTTTCGCATGGATTTGAAGCTAAACCTACTACATCGCATTAATTTGAAGCTACATCGTGAGTTTCGCATTGAGTTGAAGCTAACTCGACTATTTCGCCAGAATTTGAAGCTATATCACTTATATCGCAAGTATTTTGAAGCTAAAACATTTGTTTCGCATGGATTTGATGCTAACATCTTATACAGCGCTTTGATTGCACCTACATCATGTGTTTCGCATGCATTTGAATTTAACTCGGTTATTTCACCAGTATTTGAAGCTATATCACTTATATCGCAAGTATTTGAAGCTAAATCATTGTTTCGCATGGATTTGATTCTAAACCATCTACATCGCATTGATTTGAAGCTACATCGTGTGTTTCGCATGGATTTGGAGCTAACTCGTTTATTTCGCCAGAATTTGAAGCTATATCACTTATATCGCTAGTATTTGAAGCTAAATCATTTGATTCGCATGCTTTGAAGCTAAACCTTCTACATACCATTGAGTTGAAGCTACATCATGTGATCGGCATGGATTTGAATCTAACTCGATTATTTCGCCAGCATTTGATGCTAGACAACTTATATCGCAAGTATTTGAAATTAAATCGCTTGCTACACATGGATTTGAAGTTAAACCTTCAACATCGAATTGATTTGAAGCTACATCATTGGTTCGCATGGAGTAGAAGCTAACTCGATTATTTCGGCAGGAATTTGAAGCTATATCACTTATATCGCAAGTATTTGAAGCTAAATCATTTGTTTCGCATGGATTTGAAGCTAAACAATCTACATCGCATTGATATGAAGGTATGTCATGTGTTTCGCATTGATTTGAAGCTAACTCGTTCCGTGTCGCCTGCATTTGAAGCTATATCACTTATATCGCAAGTATTTGGAGCTTAATCATTTATTTCCCATGGATTCAAGCTAAACCTTCTACATCGCATTGATTTGAAGCTAGATCATGTGTTTCGCGTAGATTTGAAGCTGTCTCGATTATTTCGCCAGCATTTGATGCTAGACCACTTATGATCGCAAGTATGATTGAAGTTAAATAAATTTGCTACACATGGATTTGAAGCGAAACCTTCTACATCGCGTTGATTTGAAGCTACATCATGTGTTTCACATTGGATTTGAAGCTAACTCGATTAGTTCGCCAGCAATTGAAGCTATATCACTTATATCGCAAGTATTTGAAGCTAAATCATTTGTTTCGCATGGATTTGAAGCTAAACCTTCTACATCGCATTGATTTGAAGCTATATCATGTGTTTCGCATTGCTTTGAAGCTAACACGTTTATTTCGCCAGCATTTGAAGCTATATCAGTTATATCGCAAGTATTCGAAACTAAATCATTTGTTTCGCATGGTTTTGAAAGCTAATCCTTCTACAATCGCATTGAATTTGAAGCTACATCATGTGTTTCGCATGGATTTCCAGCTAACTCGATTATTTCGCCAGCAATTGAAGCTATATCACTTATATCGCAAGTATTTGAAGCTAAATCATTTGTTTCGCATGGATTTGATTTTAAGCCATCTACATCGCATTGATTTGAAGCTAGCATCATGTGTTTCGCATGTATTTGGAGCATAACTCGTTTATTTCGCCAGCATTTGAAGCTATATCACTTATATCGCAAGTATTTGAAACTAAATAATTTGTTTCGCATGAATTTGAAGCGAAAACTTATACATCGCATTGATTTGAAGCTACATCATGTGTTTCGCATGAATTTCAAGCTAACTCGATTATTTCGCCAGCATTTGAAGCTAATATCACTTATATCGCAAGTATTTGAAGCTAAATCATTTGTTTCGCATGAATTTGAAGCTAAACCTTCTACATCGCATTGATTTGAAGTGCTACATCATGTGTTTCGCACGGATTTCAAGCTAACTCGATTATTTCGCCAGCATTTGAATCTATATCACTTATTTCTGCATGTATTTGAAGCTAAATCATTTGGTTCGCTTGGATTGGAAGATTAATTTTCTACATCGCATTAATTTGAAGATACATCATGTGTTTCGCACGGATATGAAGCTATCTCGTTAATTGCGCCAGCATTTGAAGCTATATCACTTATATCGCAAGTATTTGAAACTAAAATCATTTGTTTCGCATGGATTTGAAGCTAATCCTTCTACATCGCATTGATTTGAAGCTACATCATGTGTTTCGCATTGATTTCAAGCTACTCGATTATTTCGCCAGCAATTGAAGCTATATCACTTATATCGCAAGCATTTGAAGCTAAATCATTTGTTTCGCATGGATTTGATTCTAACCCATCTACATCGCATTGATTTGAAGCTACATCATGTGTTTCGCATGATTTGGAGCTAACTCGTCTATTTCGCCAGCATTTCAAGCTATATCACTTATATCGCAAGTATTTGAAACTAAATCATTTGTTTCGCATGAATTTGAAGCTAAACCATGTGTTTCGCATGAATTTGAAGCTAAATTATGTGTGTTCGCATGGATTTGAAGCTATCTCGATTATTTCGCCAGCATTTGATGCTAGACCACCTTATATCGCAAGTATTTGAAGTTATATAAATTGCTACACATGATTTGAAGCGAAACCTTCTACATCGCGTTCATTTGAAGCTACATCATGTGTTTCACATTGATTTGAAGCTAACTCGATTAGTTCGTCAGCATTTGAAGCTATAACACTTATATCGCAAGTAATTGGAGCTTAATCATTGTTTCCCATGGATTTGAAGCTAACCTTCTACATCACATTGATTTGAAGCTACATCATGTGTTTCGCATGGATTTGAAGCTATCTCGATTATTTCCGCCAGCATTTGATGCTAGACCACTTATATCGCAAGTATTTGAAGTTATATAAATTGCTACACATGGATTTGAAGCGAAACCTTCTACATCGCGTTGATTTGAAGCTACATCATGTGTTTCACATTGATTTGAAGCCTAACTCGATTAGTTCGTCAGCATTTGAAGCTATAACACTTATATCGCAAGTATTTGAAGCTAAATCATTTGTTTCGCATGGATTTGAAGCTAAACCTTCTACATCGCATTGATTTGAAGCTATATCATGTGTTACGCATTGCTTTGAAGCTAACACGTTTATTTAGCCAGCATTTGAAGCTATATCAGTTATATCGCAAGTATTTGAAACTAAATCATTTGTTTCGCATGGATTTGAAGCTAATCCCTTCTACATCGCATTGATTTGAAGCTACATCATGTGTTTCGCATGGATTTCAAGCTAACTCGATTATTTCGCCAGCAATTGAAGCTATATCACTTATATCGCAAGTATTTGAAGCTAAATCATTTGTTTCGCATGGAATTTGAAGCTAAACCATGTGTTTCGCATGAATTTGAAGCTAAATTATGTGATTCGCATGGTTTTGAAGCTAAAGCGTTTGTTCGCCTGCATTGTGAAGCTAACTCGGTTATTTCACCAGCATTTGAAGCTATATCACTTATATCGCAAGTATTTGAAGCTACATCATGTGTTTCGCATGGATTTGGAGCTAACTCGTCTATTTCGCCAGCATTTCAAGCTATATCGCTTATATCGCAAGTATTTGAAACTAAATCATTTGTTCGCAATGAATTTGAAGCTAAACCATGTGTTTCGCAATGAATTTGAAGCTAAATTATGTGATTCGCATGGTTTTGAAGCTAAAGCGGTTGTTTCGCCTGCATTTGAAGCTATATCACTTAAATCACAAGTATTTGAATCAAAATCATTTGTTTAACATGGATTTGGAACTAATCCTTCTACATCGCTTTGATTTGAACCTACATCATGTGTTTCGCATGCATTTGAAGTTAACTCGGTTAGTTCGCCAGCATTTGAAGACTATATCACTTATATCGCAAGTATTTGAAGCTAAATCATTTGTTTCGCATGGATTTGAAGCTAAACAATCTACATCGCATTGATTTGAAGCTAACATCATGTGTTTCGCATGGATTTGGAGCTAACTCGTTCGTTTCGCCTGCATTTGAAGCAATATCACTTATATCGCAAGTATATGAGCTAAATCATTTGTTGCTGCATGAATATGAAGCTAAACCTGCTACATCGCATTGATTTGAAGCTACATCGTGTGTTTCGCATGGATTTCAAGCTAACTCGATTATTTCGCCATCATTTGAAGCTATATCACTTATATCGCAAGTATTTGAAGCTAAATCAATTTGTTTTCGCATGGATTTGAAGCTAAACAATCTACATCGCATTGATTTGAAGCTACATTATGTGTTTCGCATGGATTTCAGCTAACACGATTATTTCGCCAGCAATTGAAGCTATATCACTTATATCGCAAGTATTTGAAGCTAAATCATTTGTTCCGCATGGATTTGATTCTAAAACCATCTACATCGCATTGATTTGAAGCTACATCATGTGTTTCGCATGGATTTTGGATCTAAACTCGTTTATTTCGCAGCATTTTGAAGCTATATCACTTATATCGCAAGTATTTGTAGCCTAAATCATTTGTTTCGCATGGATTTGAAGCTAACCTACTACATCGCATTAATTTGAAGCTACATCGTGGAGTTTCGCATTGAGTTGAAGCTAACTCGACTATTTCGGCCAGAATTTGAAGCTATATCAACTTAATATCGCAAGTATTTGAAGCTAAAACATTTGTTTCGCATGATTTGATGCTAAATCTTATACAGCGCTTTGATTTGAACCTACATCATGTGTTTCGCATGCATTTGAATTTAACTCGTTATTTCACCAGTATTTGAAGCTATATCACTTATATCGCAAGTATTTGAAGCTAAATCATTTGGTTTCGCATGGATTTGATTCTAACCATCTACATCGCATTGATTTGAAGCTACATCGTGTGTTTCGCATGGATCTTGGAGCTAACTCGTTTATTTCGCCAGAATTTGAAGCTATATCACTTATATCGCTAGTATTTGAAGCTAAATCATTGATTCGCATGCATTTGAAGCTAAACCTTCTACATACCATTGATTTGAAGCTACATCATGTGATTCGCATGGATTTGAATCTAACTCGATTATTCGCCAGCATTTGATGCTAGACAACTTATATCGCAAGTATTTGAAATTAAATCGCTGCTACACATGGATTTGAAGTTAAACCTTCACATCGAATTGATTTGAAGCTACATCATTGGTTTCGCATGGAGTAGAAGCTAACTCGATTATTTCGGCAGAATTTGAAGCTATATCACTTATATCGCAAGTATTTGAAGCTAAATCATTTGTTTCGCATGGATTTGAAGCTAGAACAATCTACATCGCATTGATATGAAGGTATGTCATGTGTTTCGCATTGATTTGAAGCTAACTCGTCGTGTCGCCTGCATTTGAAGCTATATCACTTATATCGCAAGTATTGGAGCTTAATCATTTATTTCCCATGGATTCAAGCTAAACCTTCTACATCGCATTGATTTGAAGCTAGATCATGTGTTTCGCGTAGAATTTGAAGCTGTCTCGATTATTTCGCCAGCATTTGATGCTAGACCACTTATATCGCAAGTATTTGAAGTTAAATAAATTGCTACACATGGATTTGAAGCGAAACCTTCTACATCGCGTTGATTGAAGCTACATCATGTGTTTCACATGGATTTGAAGCTAACTCGATTAGTTCGCCAGCATTTGAAGCTATAACACTTATATCGCAAGTATTTGAAGCTAAATCATTTGTTTCGCATGGATTTGAAGCCTAATCCTTCTACATCGAATTGATTTGAAGCTACATCATGTGTTTCGCGTGGATTTCAAGCTAACTCGATTATTTCGCCAGCAATTGAAGCTATATCACTTCTATCGCAAGTATTTTGAAGCTAAATCATTTGTTTTCGCATGGATTTGATTTTTAAACCATCTACATCGCATTGATTTGAAGCTACATCATGTGTTTCGCATGTATTTGGAGCTAACTCGTTTATCTTCGCCAGCATTTGAAGCTATATCACTTATATCGCAAGTATTTGAAACCTAAATCATTTGTTTCGCATGATTATGAAGATAAACCATGTGTTTCGCATGAATTTGAAGCTAAATTATGTGATTCGCATGGTTTTGAAGCTAAAGCGTTTGTTTCGCCTGCATATGAAGCTATATCACTTAAATCACAAGTATTTGAATCAAAATGATTTGTTTAACATGGATTTGAAACTAATCCCTTCTACATCGCTTTGATTTTGAACCTACATCATGTGTTTCGCATGCATTTGAAGCTAACCTCGGTTATTTCACCAGCATTTTGAAGCTATATCACTTATATCGCAAGTATTGAAACTAAAATCATTTGTTTCGCATGGATTTGATTCTAAACCATCTACATTGCATTGATTTCAAGCTACATCATGTGTCTCGCATGGATTTGAAGCTAACTCGTT
>NW_027477248.1:0-86644 GCF_051020955.1 Megalopta genalis
GCTAAATTGTTCATTTCGCATGAATTTCAAGCTAAATTGTTCATTTCGCATGAATTTGAAGCTAAAACGTTTGTTTAAAATCGCTATTGCGCACGAATTTGAATCGAAATCGTTTGTTTAAAATCGCTATTTCGCACGAATTTGAATCGAAATCTTGTATTTCGCATGATATTGACGTTATAACGTTTGTTTCGCGTGAATTAGAAGCTAATTCGTGTATTTCGCCTGAATTTGAAGCTAAATTGTTCATTTCCCATGAATTTGAAGCTAATTCGTTTGTTTAAAATCGCTATTTAGCACGAATTTGAGTCGAAATCGTGTATTTCGCATGATATTGACGGTAAGTCGTTTGTTTCGGGTGGATTTAAAGCTAAATCGACTAATTCGCATGAATTTGAAGCTAAATTGTTCGTTTCGCATGAATTTGAAGCTAGATCGTTCATTTCGCATGAATTTGAAGCTAAATTGTTCATTTCGCATGAATTTGAAGCTAAAACGTTTGTTTAAAATCGCTATTGCGCACGAATTTGAATCGAAATCGTTTGTTAGAATCGCTATTTCGCAGGAATTTGAATCGAAATCGTATGTTTCACGTGATATTGACGTTAAATCGTTTGACTCGCGAGAATTTGAATCTAATTCGTGTAATTCGCATGAATTTGAAGCTAAATTGTTCATTTCCATGAATTTGAAGCTAAAACGTTTGTTTAAAATCGCTATTGCGCACGAATTTGAATCGAAATCGTTTGTTAGAATCGCTATTTCGCAGGAATTTGAATCGAAATCGTGTGTTTCACGTGATATTGACGTTAAATCGTTTGACTCGCGAGAATTTGAATCTAATTCGTGCAATTCGCATGAATTTGAAGCTAAATTGTTCATTTCGCATGAATTTGAAGCTAAATTGTTCATTTCGCATGAATTTGAAGCTAAATTGTTCATTTCGCATGAATTTGAAGCTAAAACGTTTGTTTAAAATCGCTATTGCGCACGAATTTCAATCGAAATCGTTTGTTAGAATCGCTATTTCGCAGGAATTTGAATCGAAATCGTGTGTTTCACGTGATATTGACGTTAAATCGTTTGACTCGCGAGAATTTGAAGCTAATTCGTGCAATTCGCATGAATTTGAAGCTAAATTGTTCATTTCGCATGAATTTGAAGCTAAATTGTTCATTTCGCATGAATTTGAAGCTATATCGTTTGTT
Organism: Megalopta genalis; assembly: GCF_051020955.1. NCBI lineage: Eukaryota > Metazoa > Arthropoda > Insecta > Hymenoptera > Halictidae > Megalopta > Megalopta genalis. The sequence goes on from NW_027477248.1 coordinate 1,209, forward strand.
TAAAATCGCTATTTCGCACGAATTTGAATCGAAATCGTGTGTTTCACGTGATATTGACGTCAAATCGTTCGTTTCGCGTGGATATAAAGCCAATTCGAGTAATTCGCATGAATTTGAAGCTAAATCGTTTGTTTAAAATCGCTTTTTCGCACGAATTTGAATCGAAATCGTCCATTTCGCATGATATTGACGTTAAATCGTTCGTTTCGCGTGGATATAAAGCTAAATCGAGTAATTCGCATGTATTTGATGCTAAATTGTTCATTTCGCATGAATTTCAAGCTAAATTGTTCATTTCGCATGAATTTGAAGCTAAATTGTTCATTTCGCATGAATTTGAAGCTAAATCGTTTGTTTAAAATCGCTTTTTCGCACGAATTTGAGTCGAAATCGTGTATTTCGAATGATATTGACGTTAAATCGTTCGTTTCGCGTGGATATAAAGCTAAATCGACTAATTCGCATGAATTTGAAGCTAAATTGTTCATTTCGCATGAATTTGAAGCTAGATCGTTCATTTCGCATGAATTTGAAGCTAAATTGTTCATTTCGCATGAATTTGAAGCTAAAACGTTTGTTTAAAATCGCTATTGCGCACGAATTTGAATCGAAATCGTTTGTTAGAATCGCTATTTCGCAGGAATTTGAATCGAAATCGTGTGTTTCACGTGATATTGACGTTAAATCGTTTGACTCGCGAGAATTTGAATCTAATTCGTGCAATTCGCATGAATTTGAAGCTAAATTGTTCATTTCGCATGAATTTGAAGCTAAATTGTTCATTTCGCATGAATTTGAAGCTATATCGTTTGTTTAAAATCGCTATTTCGCACGAATTTGAATCGAAATCGTGTGTTTCACGTGATATTGACGTTAAATCGTTCGTTTCGCGTGGATATAAAGCTAATTCGAGTAATTCGCATGAATTTGAAGCTAAATCGTTTGTTTAAAATCGCTTTTTCGCACGAATTTGAGTCGAAATCGTGTATTTCGCATGATATTGACGTTAAATCGTTCGTTTCGCGTGGATATAAAGCTAAATCGAGTAATTCGCATGTATTTGATGCTAAATTGTTCATTTCGCATGAATTTGAAGCTAAATTGTTCATTTCGCATGAATTTGAAGCTAAAACGTTTGTTTAATATCGCTATTGCGCACGAATTTGAATCGAAATCGTTTGTTTAAAATCGCTATTTCGCACGAATTTGAATCGAAATCTTGTATTTCGCATGATATTGACGTTATAACGTTTGTTTCGCGTGAATTAGAAGCTAATTCGTGTATTTCGCCTGAATTTGAAGCTAAATTGTTCATTTCCCATGAATTTGAAGCTAATTCGTTTCTTTAAAATCGCTATTTAGCACGAATTTGAGTCGAAATCGTGTATTTCGCATGATATTGACGGTAAGTCGTTTGTTTCGGGTGGATTTAAAGCTAAATCGAGTAATTCGCATGAATTTGAAGCTAAATTGTTCATTTCGCATGAATTTGAAGCTAGATCGTTCATTTCGCATGAATTTGAAGCTAAATTGTTCATTTCGCATGAATTTGAAGCTAAAACGTTTGTTTAAAATCGCTATTGCGCACGAATTTGAATCGAAATCGTTTGTTAGAATCGCTATTTCGCAGGAATTTGAATCGAAATCGTGTGTTTCACGTGATATTGACGTTAAATCGTTTGACTCGCGAGAATTTGAAGCTAATTCGTGCAATTCGCATGAATTTGAAGCTAAATTGTTCATTTCGCATGAATTTGAAGCTAAATTGTTCATTTCGCATGAATTTGAAGCTATATCGTTTGTTTAAAATCGCTATTTCGCACGAATTTGAATCGAAATCGTGTGTTTCACGTGATGTTGACGTTAAATCGTTCGTTTCGCGTGGATATAAAGCTAATTCGAGTAATTCGCATGAATTTGAAGCTAAATCGTTGTTTAAAATCGCTTTTTCGCACGAATTTGTGTCGAAATCGTGCATTTCGCATGATATTGACGTTAAATCGTTCGTTTCGCGTGGATATAAAGCTAAATCGAGTAATTCGCATGTATTTGATGCTAAATTGTTCATTTCGCATGAATTTCAAGCTAAATTGTTCATTTCGCATGAATTTGAAGCTAAAACGTTTGTTTAAAATCGCTATTGCGCACGAATTTGAATCGAAATCGTTTGTTTAAAATCGCTATTCCGCACGAATTTGAATCGAAATCTTGTATTTCGCATGATATTGACGTTATAACGTTTGTTTCGCGTGAATTAGAAGCTAATTCGTGTATTTCGCCTGAATTTGAAGCTAAATTGTTCATTTCCCATGAATTTGAAGCTAATTCGTTTGTTTAAAATCGCTATTTAGCACGAATTTGAGTCGAAATCGTGTATTTCGCATGATATTGACGGTAAGTCGTTTGTTTCGGGTGGATTTAAAGCTAAATCGACTAATTCGCATGAATTTGAAGCTAAATTGTTCGTTTCGCATGAATTTGAAGCTAGATCGTTCATTTCGCATGAATTTGATGCTAAATTGTTCATTTCGCATGAATTTGAAGCTAAAACGTTTGTTTAAAATCGCTATTGCGCACGAATTTGAATCGAAATCGTTTGTTTAAAATCGCTATTTCGCACGAATTTGAATCGAAATCTTGTATTTCGCATGATATTGACGTTATAACGTTTGTTTCGCGTGAATTAGAAGCTAATTCGTGTATTTCGCCTGAATTTGAAGCTAAATTGTTCATTTCCCATGAATTTGAAGCTAATTCGTTTCTTTAAAATCGCTATTTAGCACGAATTTGAGTCGAAATCGTGTATTTCGCATGATATTGACGGTAAGTCGTTTGTTTCGGGTGGATTTAAAGCTAAATCGAGTAATTCGCATGAATTTGAAGCTAAATTGTTCATTTCGCATGAATTTGAAGCTAGATCGTTCATTTCGCATGAATTTGAAGCTAAATTGTTCATTTCCCATGAATTTGAAGCTAATTCGTTTGTTTAAAATCGCTATTTAGCACGAATTTGAGTCGAAATCGTGTATTTCGCATGATATTGACGGTAAGTCGTTTGTTTCGGGTGGATTTAAAGCTAAATCGAGTAATTCGCATGAATTTGAAGCTAAATTGTTCATTTCGCATGAATTTGAAGCTAGATCGTTCATTTCGCATGAATTTGAAGCTAAATTGTTCATTTCGCATGAATTTGAAACTAAAACGTTTGTTTAAAATCGCTATTTAGCACGAATTTGAATTTTAATCGTTTGTTAGAATCGCTATTTTGCAGGAATTTGAATCGAAATCGTGTGTTTCACGTGATATTGACGTTAAATCGTTTGACTCGCGAGAATTTGAAGCTAATTCGTGCAATTCGCATGAATTTGAAGCTAAATTGTTCATTTCGCATGAATTTGAAGCTAAATTGTTCATTTCGCATGAATTTGAAGCTAAATTGTTCATTCGCATGAATTTGAAGCTAAATTGTTCATTTCGCATGAATTTGAAGCTAAATTGTTCATTTCGCATGAATTTGAAGCTAAAACGTTTGTTTAAAATCGCTATTGCGCACGAATTTGAAGTGAAATCGTGTGTTTCACGTGATATTGACGTTAAATCGTTCGTTTCGCGTGGATATAAAGCTAATTCGTGTATTTCCGTGAATTTGAAGCTAAATTGTTCATTTCGCATGAATTTGAAGCTAAATTGTTCATTTCGCATGAATTTGAAGCTAAATTGTTCATTTCGCATGAATTTGAAGCTAAATTGTTCATTTCGCATGAATTTGAAGCTAAATTGTTCATTTCGCATGAATTTGAAGCTAAAACGTTTGTTTAAAATCGCTATTGCGCACGAATTTGAAGTGAAATCGTGTGTTTCACGTGATATTGACGTTAAATCGTTCATTTCGCGTGGATATAAAGCTAATTCGTGTATTTCCGTGAATTTGAAGCTAAATTGTTCATTTCGCATGAATTTGAAGCTAAATTGTTCATTTCTCATGAATTTGAAGCAAAATTGTTTGTTTAAAATCGCTATTTCGCACGAATTTGAAGCGAGATCGTGTGTTTCACGTGATATTGACGTTAAATCGTCTGTTTCGCTTGGATTTAAATCTAATTCGAGTAATTCGCATGAATTTAAAGCTAAATCGTTTGTTTAAAATCGCTTTTTCTCGCACGAATTTGAGTCGAAATCGTGTATTTCGCATGATATTGACGTTAAATCGTTCGTTTCGCGAGGATAGAAAGCTAATTCGTGCAATTCGAATGAATTTGAAGCTAAATTGTACATTTCCCACGAATTTGAAGCTAAATCGTTTGTTTAAAATCGCTATTTCGCACGAATTTGAAGCGAAATCGTGTGTTTCACGTGATATTGACGTTAAATCGTTCGTTTCGCGTGATATAAAGCTAATTCGTGTATTTCGCATGTATTTCGAAGCTAAATTGTTCATTTCGCATGAATTTGAAGCTAATTCGTTTGTTTGAAATCGCTTTTTCGCACGAATTTGAGTCGAAATCGTGTATTTCGCATGATATTGACGGTAAGTCGTTTGTTTCGGGTGGATTTAAAGCTAAATCGAGTAATTCGCATGAATTTGAAGCTAAATTGTTCATTTCCCATGAATTTGAAGCTAAATCGTTCATTTCGCATGAATTTGAAGCTAAATTGTTCATTTCGCATGAATTTGAAGCTAAAACGTTTGTTTAAAATCGCTATTGCACCCGAATTTGAAGCGAAATCGTGTGTTTCACGTGATATTGACGTTAAATCGTTCGTTTCGCGTGCAGTTGAAGCTAAATCATGTATGTCACAAGTATTTGAAGCTAAATTATATATATCACAACTATTTGAAGCTGAACCATTTGTAACGCATGGATTCGAAGATAAGCCTTCTACTTCGCATTGATTTGAAGCTAAATCATGTGTTTCGCATGAATATTAAGCTAAACCATATGTTTCGAATGAATTTGAATCTGAATCATCTGTTTCGCATGAATTTGATGCTAACTCGTTTGTTTCACCTGCATTAGAAGCTTTATCATGTGTTCGCATGGATTTGAAGCTAACTTGTTTGTTTCGCCTGCATTTGAAGCTAGATCATGTATATCGCAAGTATTTGAAGCTAACCCATTTGATTCACTTGGATTCGAAGATAAGCCATCCACTTCGCATTGATTTTAAGCTAAATCATGTGTTTCGCATGGATTCGAAGCCAACTAGATTGTTTCGCCTGCAGTTGAAGCTATATCACTTATATCGCAATTATCTGAAGGTAAATCATTTGTTTCTCATGTAACTGAAGCTAAGCCTTCTACTTCGCATTGATTTGAAGCTAAATCATGTGATACGCACGGATTTGAAGCTAACTCGTTTGTATCGCCTGCATTTGAAGCTAAATTATATATATCACAACTATTTGAACCTGAACCATTTGTATCGCATGTATTTGAAACTAAGCCTAATACTTCGCATTGATTTAAAGCTAAATCATGTGTTTCGCTTGGATTTGAAGCTAACTCGTCTGTTTCGCATGCAGTTGAAGCTAAATCATGTATATCACAAGTATTCGAAGCTAAACCATTTGTTTCGCATAGATTTGAAACAAAGCCTTCTACTTCGCATTGATGTAAAGCTAAATCATGTGTTTCGCTTGGATTTGAAGCTATCTCGTTTGTTTCGCATGCAGTTGAAGCTAAATCATGTATATCACAAGTATTTGAAGCTAAACCATTTGTTTCGCATGGATTTGAATCTAAGCCTTCCACTTCGCATTGATTTTAAGCTAAACCATGTGTTTCGCTTGGATTTGAAGCTAACTCGTTTGTTTCGCATGCAGTTGAAGCGAAATCATGTATATCACAAGTATTTGAAGCTAAAAAATTTGTTTCGCATAGATTTGAATCTAAGCCTTCCACTTCGCATTGATTTTAAGCTAAATCATGTGTTTCGCATGGATTTGAAGCTAACTCGTTTGTTTCACATGCAGTTGAAGCTAAATCATGTATATCACAAATATTTGAAGCTAAACTATTTGTTTCGTGTGGATTTGAAGCTATGCCTTCTACTTCGCATTGATTTGAAGCTGAATCATGTCTTTCCTTTTAATTTGAAGCTAACACGTTTGTTGCACATGCAATTGATGCTAACACATGTATATCACTAGTATTTGAAGGTGAACCATTTGTTTCGCATGAATATTAAGCTAAACCATGTGGATCGAATGAATTTGAAGCTAAATCATGTGTTTCGTATGGATTTGAAGCTAACTCGTTTGTTTCGCCTGCATTTGAAGCGAAATCATGTATATCACAAGTATTTGAAGCTAAACCATTTCTCTCGCATGGATTTGAAGCTAAGCCTTCTACTTCGCATTGATTTGAAACTAAATCATGTGATTCGCATGGATATGAAGCTAACTCCTTTGTTGCGCATGCAGTTGAAGCTAAATCATGTATATCACAAGTATTTGAAGCTAAACAATTTGTTTCGCATGTATTTGAAGCTAAGCCTACTACTTCGCATTGATTTGAAGCTGTGTCATGTGTTTCGCTTGGATTTGAAGCTAACTCGTTTGTTTCGCATGCAGTTGAAGCTAAATCATGTATATCGCAAGTATTTGAAGCTAAACCATTTGTTTCGCGTGGATTTGAAGCTAAGCCTTCTACTTCACATTGATTTGAAGCTGAATCATGTCTTTCGCTTGAATTTGAAGCTAACTCGTTTGTTTCGCAAGCTGTTGAAGCTAAATCATGTATATCATAAGTATTTGAAGCTAAACCAATTGCTTCGCAGGGATTCGAAAATAAGTCTTCTATTTCGCATTGATTTGAAGCTAAATCATGTGTTTCGCATGGCTTTGAAGCTGAGCCTAATACTTCGCATTGATTTGAAGCTGAATCATGTCTTTCCTTTGAATTTGAAGCTAACACGTTTGTTGCACATGCAATTGATGCTAACACATGTATATCACTAGTATTTGAGGATGAACCATTTGTTTCGCATGTATTTGAAGCGAAGCCTACTACTTCGCATTGATTTGAAGCTGAATCATGTGTTTCGCTTGGATTTGAAGCTAACTCGTATGATTCGCATGCAGTTGAAGCTATATGATGTATATCACAAGTATTTGAAGCTGAACCATTTGATCCGCTTGAATATCAATCTAAACCATGTGTTTCGAATTAATTTGAAGCTAAATCATGTGTTTCGCAATGGATTTGAATCTAACTCGTTTGCTTCACCTGCATTTGAAGCTATATCACTTATATTCGCAAGTATTTGAAGCTAAACCATTTGTTTCTCATGGATTTGAAGCTAACTCGTTTGTTTCGCCTGCATTTAAGTCTTTATCACATATATCGCAATTATCTGAAGATAAATCATTTGTTTCTCATCTATTTGAAGCTAAGCCTTCCACTTCGCATTGATTTGAAGCTGTGTCATGTGTTTCGCTTGGATTTGAAGCTAACTCGTTTGTTTCGCATGCAGTTGAAGCTAAATCATGTATATCGCAAGTATTTGAAGCTAAACCATTTGTTTCGCATGGATTTGAAGCTAAGCCTTCTACTTCGCATGAATTTGAAGTTAAATCATGTGTTTCGCATGTATTTGTAGATAACTCGTTTGTTTCGCCTGCATTTAAGTCTATATCACATATATCGCAATTATCTGAAGATAAATCATTTGTTTCTCATCTATTTGAAGCTAAGCCTTCCACTCCGCATTGATTTGAAACTAAATCATGTGAATCGCTTGTATTTGAAGCTAATTCGTTTGTTTCGCCTGCATTTGAAGCGAAATCATGTATATCACAAGTATTTGAAGTTAAACCATTTGTTTCGCATGGATTTGAAGCAAAGCCTTCAACTTCACTTTGATTTGAAGCTAAATCATATGTTTCGCTTGGATTTGAAGCTAACTCGTTTGTTTCGAATGCAGTTGAAGCTAAATCATGTATATCACAAATATTTGAAGCTAAACCATTTGCTTCGCAGTGATTCGAAGATAAGTCTCCTATTTCGCATTGATTTGAAGCTAAATCATGTGTTTCGCATGGATTTGTGTCTGAACCATTTGTTTCGCAAGAATATTAAACTAAACCATCTATTTCGAATGAATTTGAAGCTAAATCATTTATATCACAAGTATTTGAAGCTAAACCATTTGTTTCGCATGGATTCGAATATCAGCCTTCTACTTCGCATTGATTTGAAGCTAAATCATGTGTTTCGCTTGGAATAGAATCTATCTCGTTTGTTTGGCATTCAGTTGAAGCTTAATCATGTATGTCCTAATTATTTGAAGCTAAACCATTTGATTCACATGGATTTGTAGCTAAGCCTTCTACTTCGAATTGATTTGACGCTAAATCATGTGTTTCGCTTGGATTTGAAGATAACTCGATTGTTTTGCATGCAGATGAAGCTAAATCATGTTCATCACAAGTATTTGAAGCTAAACCATTTGTTTCGTATGGATTTGAAGCTGACTAGTTTGTTTCGCCTCCTTTTGAATCTAAATCATGTATATCACAAGTATTTGAAGCTAAACCATTTGATTCGCATGGATTTGAAGCTAAGCCTTCCACTTCGCATTGATTTGAAGCTAAATCATGTGCTCCGCTTTGATCGGAAGCTAACTCGTTTGTTTGGCATGCTGTTGGAGCCAGATCATGTATATCACAAGTATTTGAAGCTAAACCATTTGTTTCTCATGGTTACGAAGATAAGCCTTCAACTTCGCATTGATTTGAAGCTGTGCCATGTGTTTCGCTTGGATTTGAAGCTAACTCGTTTGTTTCGCATGCAGTTGAAGCTAAATCATGTATATCGCAAGTATTTGAAGCTAAACCATTTGTTTCGCGTGGATTTCAAGCTAAGCCTTCTACTTCACATTGATTTGAAGCTGAATCATGTCTTTCGCTTGAATTTGAAGCTAACTCGTTTTTTTCGCAAGCTGTTGAAGCTAAATCATGTATATCATAAGTATTTGAAGCTAAACCAATTGCTTCGCATGGCTTTGAAGCTGAGCCTAATACTTCGCATTGATTTGAAGCTGATTCATGTCTTTCCTTTGAATTTGAAGCTAACACGTTTGTTGCACATGCAATTGATGCTAACACATGTATATCACTAGTATTTGAGGGTGAACCATTTGTTTCGCATGAATATTAAGCTAAACCATGTGGATCGAATGAATTTGAAGCTAAATCATGTGCTTCGTATGGATTTGAAGCTAACTCGTTTGTTTCGCCTGCATTTGAAGCGAAATCATGTATATCACAAGTATTTGAAGTTAAACCATTTGTTTCGCATGGATTTGAAGCAAAGCCTTCAACTTCACTTTTATTTGAAGCTAAATCATGCGTTGCGCGTAGATTTGAAGCTAACCCGTTTGTTTCGCATGCAGTTGAAGCTAAATCATGTATATCACAAATATTTGAAGCTAACCCATTTCTCTCGCATGGATTTGAAGCTAAGCCTTCTACTTCGCATTGATTTGAAACTAAATCATGTGATTCGCATGGATATGAAGCTAACTCCTTTGTTGCGCATGCAGTTGAAGCTAAATCATGTATATCACAAGTATTTGAAGCTAAACAATTTGTTTCGCATGTATTTGAAGCTAAGCCTACTACTTCGCATTGATTTGAAGCTGTGTCATGTGTTTCGCTTCGATTTGAAGATAACTCGTTTGTTTCGCATGCAGTTGAAGCTAAATCATGTATGTCACAAATATTTTAAGCTAAACCATTTGTTTCGTATGGAATTGTAGCTAAATCTTCTACTTCGCTTTGATTTGAAGCGAAATATGTCTTTCGCGTGGACTTGAAGCAAAACCTTCTAGTTCGCATTGATTTGAAGCTAAATCATGTGTATCGCATGGATTTGAAGCTAACTCGTTTGTTTCGCCTGCATTAGAAGCTAAATCTTTTGTTTCGCAGGGATACGAAGATAAGTCCCCTATTTCGCATTGATTTGAAGCTAAATCATGTGTTTCGCATGGATTTGTATCTGAACCATTTGTTTCGCATGAATATTAAGCTAAACCATCTATTTCGAATGAATTTGAAGATAAATCATTTATATCACAAGTATTTGAAGCTAAACCATTTGTTTCGCATGGATTCGAATATCAGCCTTCTACTCCGCATTGATTTGAAGCTAAATCATGTGTTTCGCTTGGATTAGAATCTATCTCGTTTGTTTGGCATTCAGTTGAAGCTTAATCAGGTATGTCCTAATTATTTGAAGCTAAACCATTTGATTCACATGGGTTTGTAGCTAAGCCTTCTACTTCGAATTGATTTGACGCTAAATCATGTGTTTCGCTTGGATTTGAAGATAACTCGATTGTTTTGCATGCAGATGAAGCTAAATCATGTTCATCACAAGTATTTGAAGCTAAACCATTTGTTTCGTATGGATTTGAAGCTAACTCGTTTGTTTCGCCTGCATTTGAAGCGAAATCATGTATATCACAAGTATTTGAAGTTAAACCATTTGTTTCGCATGGATTTGAAGCAAAGCCTTCAACTTCACTTTTATTTGAAGCTAAATCATGCGTTGCGCGTAGATTTGAAGCTAACCCGTTTGTTTCGCATGCAGTTGAAGCTAAATCATGTATATCACAAATATTTGAAGCTAACCCATTTCTCTCGCATGGATTTGAAGCTAAGCCTTCTACTTCGCATTGATTTGAAACTAAATCATGTGATTCGCATGGATATGAAGCTAACTCCTTTGTTGCGCATGCAGTTGAAGCTAAATCATGTATATCACAAGTATTTGAAGCTAAACAATTTGTTTCGCATGTATTTGAAGCTAAGCCTACTACTTCGCATTGATTTGAAGCTGTGTCATGTGTTTCGCTTCGATTTGAAGATAACTCGTTTGTTTCGCATGCAGTTGAAGCTAAATCATGTATGTCACAAATATTTTAAGCTAAACCATTTGTTTCGTATGGATTTGTAGCTAAATCTTCTACTTCGCATTGATTTGAAGCTAAATCATGTGATTCGCATGGATTTGAAGCTAACTCGTTTGTTGCGCATGCAGTTGATCCTATATCACTTATACTTGCAAGTATTTGAAGCCAAATCATACGTTTTGCATGGATGTGAAGCTAAAGCTTCTAGTTCGCATTGATTTGAGGGTAAATCATGTGTTTCGCAATGGATTTGAAGCTAACTCGTTTGCTTCGCCTGCATTTGAAGCTATATCACTTACATTCGCAAGCATTTAAAGCTAAACCATTTGTTTCGCATGGTTTTGAAGCTAAGCCTTCTACTTCGCATGAGTTTGAAGTTAAATCATGTGTTTCGCATGGATATGAAGCTTACTCGTTTGTTTCGTCTGCTTTTGAATCTATATCACATATATCGCAATTATTTGAAGATAAATCATTTGTTTCTCATCTATTTGAAGCTAAGCCATCTACTTCGCATAGATTTGAAGCTAAATCATGCGTTGCGCGTAGATTTGAAGCTAACCCGTTTGTTTCGCATGCAGTTGAAGCTAAATCATGTATATCACAAATATTTGAAGCTAACCCATTTCTCTCGCATGGATTTGAAGCTAAGCCTCCTACTTCGCATTGATTTGAAACTAAATCATGTGATTCGCTTGGATTTGAAGCTAACTCGCTTGTTTCTCATGCAGTTGAAGCTAATTCATGTATATCACAAGTATTTGAAGCTAGAACATTTGTTTCGCTTGGACTTGAGGCTAAGACTTCTACTTCGCATTGATTTGAAACTAAGTAATGTGATTCGCGTGGATTTGAAGCTAACTCGATTGTTTCGCGTGCAGTTGAAGCTAAATCATGTACATCGCAAGTATTTGAAGCTAAAACATTTGTTTCACATGGATTTGAAACTCACTCGTTAATTCGCCTGCATTTGACGCTTGATCAGTTATATTCGGATGTACTTGAAGGTAACTCATTTATTTCGAATGAATGTGAAACTAAATCGTGTGTTTCGAATAGATTTGAAGCTAACACGTTTGTTTTGCATGCAGTTGAAGCTGAATCATGTATATCACAAGTATTTGAAGCTGAACCATTTGACTTCTATGGATTTGAAGCTAAGCCTTCTACTTCGCATTGATTTGAAGCTAAATCATGTGTCTCGCATGAATTTAAAGCTAACTCGTTTTTTTCGCCTGCATTTGAAGCTAAATCATGTATATCACAAATATTTGAAGCTAAATCATTCGATTCGCATGGATTTGAAGCTAAGCTTTCTACTTCGCATTGATTTGACGCTGAATCATGTGTTTCGCTTGGATTTGAATATAACTCGCTTGTTTCGCATGCAGTTGAAGCTAAATCATGTATATCACAAGTAATTGAAGCTAATCCATTTGTATCGCATGGATTCGAAGATCAGCCTTCTACTTCGCATTGATTTGAATGTAAATCATGTGTTTGTCATAGATTTGAAGCTAACTCGTTTGTTTCACATGCAGTTGAAGCTAAATCATGTATATCACAGGTATTTGAAGCATAACCATTTGTTTCGCATGGATTTGAAAGCTAATTTTTCTACTTTGCATTGATTTGACGCTCAATCATGTGTTTCGCTTGGATTTGAAGCTAACTCGTATGTTTCGCATGCAGTTGAAGCTAAATCATGTATGTCACAAGTATTTGTAGCTAAACCATTTGATTCGCATGAATATTAAGGTGAACCATGTGTTTCGAATGAATGTGAAACTAAATCGTGTGTTTCGAATGGATTTGAAGCTAACACGTTTGTTTTGCATGCAGTTGAAGCTGAATCATGTATATCACAAGTATTTGAAGCTGAACCGTTTGACTTCTATGGATTTGAAGCTAAGCCTTCTACTTCGCATTGATTTGGAGCTAAATCATGTGTCTCGCATGAATTTAAAGCAAACTCGTTTTTTCGCCTGCATTTGAAGCTTAATCATGTATATCACAAATATTTGAAGCTAAATCATTCGATTCGCATGGTTTTGAAGCTAAGCCTTCTACTTCGCATTGATATTAAGCTAAATCATGTGTTTCGCATGGATTTGAAGCTAACTCGTATGTTTCGCATGCAGTTGAAGCTAAATCATGTATGTCACAAGTATTTGAAGCTATACCATTTGCTTCGCATGGATTTGAAGCTAAGCTTTCTACTTCGCATTGATTTGACGCTCAATCATGTGTTTCGCTTGGATTTGAAGCTAACTCGTTTGTTTCGCATGCAGTTGAAGCTAAATCATGTATGCCACAAGTATTTGTAGCTAAACCATTAGATTCGCATGAATATTAAACTGAACCATGTGTTTCGAATGAATGTGAAACTAAATCGTGTGTTTCGAATGGATTTGAAGCTAACACGTTTGTTTTGCATGCAGTTGAAGCTGAATCATGTATATCACAAGTATTTGAAGCTGAACCATTTGACTTCTATGGATTTGAAGCTAAGCCTTCTACTTCGCATTGATTTGAAGCTAAATCATGTGTCTCGCATGAATTTAAAGCTAACTCGTTTTTTTCGCCTGCATTTGAAGCTAAATCATGTATATCACAAATATTTGAAGCTAAATCATTCGATTCGCATGGATTTGAAGCTAAGCCTCCTACTTCGCATTGATTTTATGCTAAATCATGTGTTTCGCATGGATTTGAAGCTAACTCGTTTGTTTCACATGCAGTTGAAGCTAAATCATGTATATCACAAGTATTTGAAGCTAAACCATTTGATTCGCATGGATTTGAAGCTAAGCCTTCCACTTCGCATTGATTTGAAGCTAAATCATGTGCTCCGCTTTGATCGGAAGCTAACTCGTTTGTTTGGCATGCTGTTGGAGCGAGATCATGTATATCACAAGTATTTGAAGCTAAACCATTTGTTTCTCATGGTTACGAAGATAAGCCTTCAACTTCGCATTGATTTGAAGCTGTGTCATGTGTTTCGCTTGGATTTGAAGCTAACTCGTTTGTTTCGCATGCAGTTGAAGCTAAATCATGTATATCGCAAGTATTTGAAGCTAAACCATTTGTTTCGCATGGATTTGAAGCTAAGCCTGCTACTTCACATTGATTTGAAGCTGAATCATGTCTTTCGCTTGGATTTGAAGCTAACTCGTTTGTTTCGCATGCAGTTGAAGCTAAATCATGTATATCACAAGTATTGGAAGCTATACCATTTGTTTCGCATTGATTTGAAGCTAAGCCTTCTACTTCGCATTGATTTGGAGCTGAATCATGTGTTTCGCTTGGATTTGAAGATGACTCGTTTGTTTCGCATGCAGTTGAAGTTAAATCATGTATATCACAGGTATTTGAAGCTATACCATTTGTTTCGCATGCAGTTGAAGCTAAATCATGTATGTCACAAGTATTTGTAGCTAAACCATTAGATTCGCATTTATATTAAGGTGAACCATGTGTTTCGAATGAATGTGAAACTAAATCGTTTGTTTCGAATGGATTTGAAGCTAACACGTTTGTTTTGCATGCAGTTGAAGCTAAATCATGTATATCACAAATATTTGAAGCTAAATCATTCGATTCGCATGGATTTGAAGCTAAGCCTTCTACTTCGCATTGATATTAAGCTGAATCATGTGTTTCGCATGGATATGAAGCCAACTCGTTTGTTTCGCATGCAGTTGAAGCTAAATCATGTATATCACAAGTAATTGAAGCGAACCATTCGTTACGCATGGATTTGAAGCTAAGCTTTCTACTTCGCATTGATTTGACGCTGAATCATGGGTTTCGCTTGGATTTGAATATAACTCGTTTGTTTCGCATGCAGTTGAAGCTAAATCATGTATATCACAAGTATTTGAAGCTAAACCATTTGTTTCGTATGGATTTGAAGCTAAGCCTTCTACTTCGCATTGATTTGAAGCTGAGTCATGTGTTTCGCTTGGATTTGAGGCTAACTCGTTTGTTTCGCGTGCAGTTGAAGCTAAATCATGTATATCACAGGTATTTGAAGCTATACCATTTGTTTCGCATGCAGTTGAAGCTAAATCATGTATGTCACAAGTATTTGTAGCTAAACCATTAGATTCGCATGAATATTAAGGTGAACCATGTGTTTCGAATGAATGTGAAACTAAATCGTTTGTTTCGAATGGATTTGAAGCTAACACGTTTGTTTTGCATGCAGTTGAAGCTAAATCATGTATATCACAAGTATTTGAAGCTAAACCTTTCGATTCGCAGGGATTTGAAGCTAAGACTTCTACGTCCCATTGATTTTAAGCTAAATCATGTGTTTCGCATTGATTTTAAACTAACTTGTTTGTTTGACATGCAGTTGAAGCTAAATCATGTATATCACAAGTATTTGTAGCTAAACCATTTGTTTCGCGTGGATTTGAAGCTAAGCCTTCTACTTCGCATTGATTTGAAGCTAAATCATGTGTTTCCCATGGATTTGAAGCTAACTCGTTTGTTTCACATGCAGTTGAAGCTAAATCATGTATATCACAAGTATTTGAAGCTATACCATTTCTTTCGCATTGATTTGAAGCTAAGCCTTCTACTTCGCATTGATTTGGAGCTGAATCATGTGTTTCGCTTGGATTTGAAGATAACTCGTTTGTTTCGCATGCAGTTGAAGTTAAATCATGTATATCACAGGTATTTGAATGTAAACCATTTGTTTCGCATGGATTTGAATCTAAGCCTTCTACTTCGCATTGATTTGAAGCTGAGTCATGTGTTTCGCTTGGATTTGAGGCTAACTCGTTTGTTTCGCGTGCAGTTGAAGCTAAGTCATGTATGTCACAAGTATTTGAAGCTAAACCTTTCGATTCGCAGGGATTTGAAGCTAAGCCTTCTACGTCCCATTGATTTTAAGCTAAATCATGTGTTTCGCATTGATTTTTAGCTAACTCGTTTGTTTGACATGCAGTTGAAGCTAAATCATGTATATCACAAGTATTTGAAGCTAAACCATTTGTTTCGAGTGGATTTGAAGCTAAGCCTTCTACTTCGCATTGATTTGAAGCTAAATCATGTGTTTCGCATGGATTTAAAGCTAACTCGTTTGTTTCACATGCAGTTGAAGCTAAATCATGTATATCACAAGTATTTGAAGCTAAACCATTTGTTTCGCTTGGATTTGAAGCTAAGCCTTCTACTTCGCATTGATTTGAAGCTAAATCATGTGTTTCGCATGGATTTGAAGCTAACTCGTTTGTTTCACTTGCCGTTGAAGCTAAATCATGTATATCACAAGTATTTGAAGTTATACCATTTGTTTCGCACGGATTTGAAGCTAAGCCTGCTACTTCGCATTGATTTGAAGCTGAATTATGTGTTTCGCTCGGATTTGAAGCTAACTCGTTTGTTTCGCATGCAGTTGAAGCTAAATCATGTATATCTCAAGTATTTGAAGCTAAACCATTTGTTTCGCGTGGATTTGAGGCTAAGCCTTCTACTTCGCATTGATTTGGAGCTGAATCATGTGTTCCGCTTGGATTTGAAGATAACTCGTTTGTTTGACATGCAGTTGAAGCTAAATCATGTATATCACAAGTATTTGAAGCTAAACCATTTGTTTCGCGTGGATTTGAAGCTAAGCCTTCTACTTCGCATTGATTTGAAGCTAAATCATGTGTTTCGCATGGATTTGAAGCTAACTCGTTTGTTTCACTTGCCGTTGAAGCTAAATCATGTATATCACAAGTATTTGAAGCTATACCATTTGTTTCGCATGGATTTGAAGCTAAGCCTGCTACTTCGCATTGATTTGAAACTGAATTATGTCTTTCGCTTGGATTTGAAGCTAACTCGTTTGTTTCGCATGAAGTTGAAGCTAAATCATGTATATCACAAGTATTGGAAGCTATACCATTTGTTTCGCATTGATTTGAAGCTAAGCCTTCTACTTCGCATTGATTTGGAGCTGAATCATGTGTTTCGCTTGGATTTGAAGATAACTCGTTTGTTTCGCATGCAGTTGAAGTTAAATCATGTATATCACAGGTATTTGAATGTAAACCATTTGTTTCGTATGGATTTGAAGCTAAGCCTTCTACTTCGCATTGATTTGAAGCTGAACCATGTGTTTCGTTTGGATTAGAAGCTAACTCGTTTGTTTCACATGCAGTTGAAGCTAAATCATGTATATCACAAGTATTTGAAGCTATACCATTTGCTTCGCATGGATTTGAAGCTATGCCTTCTACTTCGCATTGATTTGAAGCTGAATTATGTGTTTCACTTGGATTTGAAGCTAACTCGTTTGTTTCGCATGCAGTTGAAGCTAAATCATGTATATCTCAAGTATTTGAAGCTAAACCATTTGTTTCGCGTGGATTTGAGGCTAAGCCTTCTACTTCGCATTGATTTGGAGCTGAATCATGTGTTCCGCTTGGATTTGAAGATAACTCGTTTGTTTGACATGCAGTTGAAGCTAAATCATGTATATCACAAGTATTTGAAGCTAAACCATTTGTTTCGCGTGGATTTGAAGCTAAGCCTTCTACTTCGCATTGATTTGAAGCTAAATCATGTGTTTCGCATGGATTTGAAGCTAACTCGTTTGTTTCACTTGCCGTTGAAGCTAAATCATGTATATCACAAGTATTTGAAGCTATACCATTTGTTTCGCATGGATTTGAAGCTAAGCCTGCTACTTCGCATTGATTTGAAACTGAATTATGTCTTTCGCTTGGATTTGAAGCTAACTCGTTTGTTTCGCATGAAGTTGAAGCTAAATCATGTATATCACAAGTATTGGAAGCTATACCATTTGTTTCGCATTGATTTGAAGCTAAGCCTTCTACTTCGCATTGATTTGGAGCTGAATCATGTGTTTCGCTTGGATTTGAAGATAACTCGTTTGTTTCGCATGCAGTTGAAGTTAAATCATGTATATCACAGGTATTTGAATGTAAACCATTTGTTTCGTATGGATTTGAAGCTAAGCCTTCTACTTCGCATTGATTTGAAGCTGAACCATGTGTTTCGTTTGGATTAGAAGCTAACTCGTTTGTTTCACATGCAGTTGAAGCTAAATCATGTATATCACAAGTATTTGAAGCTATACCATTTGCTTCGCATGGATTTGAAGCTATGCCTTCTACTTCGCATTGATTTGAAGCTGAATTATGTGTTTCACTTGGATTTGAAGCTAACTCGTTTGTTTCGCATGCAGTTGAAGCTAAATCATGTATATCACAAGTATTGGAAGCTATACCATTTCTTTCGCATTGATTTGAAGCTAAGCCTTCTACTTCGCATTGATTTGGAGCTGAATCATGTGTTTCGCTTGGATTTGAAGATAACTCGTTTGTTTCGCATGCAGTTGAAGTTAAATCATGTACATCACAAGTATTTGAAGGTAAATCATTCGATTCGCATGGATTTGAAGCTAAGCCTTCTACTTCGCATTGATTTTAAGCTAAATCATGTGTTTCGCATGGATTTGAAGCTAACTCGTTTGTGTCACATGCAGTTGAAGCTAAATCATGTATATCACAGGTATTTGAAGCATAACCATTTGTTTCGCATGGATTTGAAGATAACTCGTTTGTTTCACATGCAGTTGAAGCTAAATCATGTATATCACAAGTATTTGAAGCTACACCATTTGTTTCGAATGGATTTGAAGCTAAGCCTACTACTTCGCATTGATTTGAAGCTGAATCATGTGTTTCGCTTGGATTTGAAGATAACTCGTTTGTTTCGCATGCAGTTGAAGTTGAATCATGTACATCACAAGTATTTGAAGGTAAATCATTCGATTCGCATGGATTTGAAGCTAAGCCTTCTACTTCGCATTGATTTTAAGCTAAATCATGTGTTTCGCATGGATTTGAAGCTAACTCGTTTGTGTCACATGCAGTTGAAGCTAAATCATGTATGTCACAAGTATTTGAACCTATACCATATGCTTCGCATGGATTTGAAGCTAAGCCTTCTACTTCGCATTGATTTGAAGTGAATCATGTGTTTCGCTTGGATTTGAAGCTAACTCGTTTGTTTCGCATGCAGTTGAAGCTAAATCATGTATGTTACAAGTATTTGTAGCTAAACCATTTGATTCGCATGAATATTAAGGTGAACCATGTGTTTCGAATGAATGTGAAACTAAATCGTGTGTTTCGAATGGATTTGAAGCTAACACGTTTGTTTTGCATGCAGTTGAAGCTGAATCATGTATATCCCAAGTATTTCAAGCTGAACCATTTGACTTCTATGGATTTGAAGCTAAGCCTTCTACTTCACATTGATTTGGAGCTAAATCATGTGTCTCGCATGAATTTAAAGCTAACTCGTTTTTTTCGCCTGCATTTGAAGCTAAATCATGTATATCACAAATATTTGAAGCTAAATCATTCGATTCGCATGGATTTGAAGCTAAGCCTTCTACTTCAAATTGATTTTAAGCTAAATCATGTGTTTCGCATGGATTTGAAGCTAACTCGTTTGTTTCACATGCAGTTGAAGCTAAATCATGTATATCACAAGTATTTGAAGCTATACCATTTGCTTCGCATGGATTTGAAGCTAAGCTTTCTACTTCGCATTGATTTGACGCTGAATCATGTGTTTCGCTTGGATTTGAAGATAACTCGTTTGTTTCGCATGCAGTTGAAGCTAAATCATGTATATCACAGGTATTTGAGTGTAAACCATTTGTTTCGCATGGATTTGAAGCTAAGCCTTCTACTTGGCATTGATTTGAAGCTGAATCATGTGTTTCGTTTGGATTAGAAGCTAACTCGTTTGTTTCACATGCAGTTGAAGCCAAATCATGTATATCACAGGTATTTGAAGCATATCCATTTGTTTCGCATGGATTTGAAGCTAAGCTTTCTGCTTCGCATTGATTTGACGCTCAATCATGTGTTTCGCTTGGATTTGAAGCTAACTCGTTTGTTTCGCATGCAGTTGAAGCTAAATCATGTATGTCACAAGTATTTGTAGTTAAACCATTTGATTCGCATGAATATTAAGGTGAACCATGTGTTTCGAATGAATGTGAAACTAAATCGTGTGTTTCGAATGGATTTGAAGCTAACACGTTTGTTTTGCATGCAGTTGAAGCTGAATCATGTATATCCCAAGTATTTCAAGCTGAGCCATTTGACTTCTATGGATTTGAAGCTAAGCCTTCTACTTCGCATTGATTTGGAGCTAAATCATGTGTCTCGCATGAATATAAGCTAACTCGTATTTTTCGCCTGCATTTGAAGCTAAATCATGTATATCACAAATATTTGAAGCTAAATCATTCGATTCGCATGGATTTGAAGCTAAGCCTTCAACTTCGAATTGATTTTAAGCTAAATCATGTGTTTCGCATGGATTTGAAGCTAACTCGTTTGTTTCACATGCAGTTGAAGCTAAATCATGTATATCACAAGTATTTGAAGCTATACCATTTGTTTCGCATGGATTTGAAGCTAAGCCTTCTACTTCGCATTGATTTGAAGCTGAATCATGTGTTTCGCTTGGATTTGAAAGTAACTCGTTTGATTCACATGCAGTTGAAGTTAAATCATGTATATCACAAGTATTTGAAGCTAAACCATTTGTTTCGTTTGGATTTGAAGCTAAGCCTTCTACTTCGCATTGATTTGAAGCTGAATCATGTCTTTAGCTTGAGTTTGAAGTTAACACGTCTGTTTCACACGTAGTTGAAGCTAAATCATGTATATCACAGGTATTTGAATGTAAACCATTTGTTTCGCATGGATTTGATGCTAAGCCTTCTACTTCGCATTGATTTGAAGCTGAATCATGTGTTTCGTTTGGATTAGAAGTTAACTCGTTTGTTTCACATGCAGTTGAAGCTAAATCATGTATATCACAGCTATTTGAAGCATAACCATTTGTTTCGCATGGATTTGAAGCTAAGGCTTCTACTTCGCTTTGATTTGAAGCTGAATCATGTGTTTCGCATGAATTTAAAGCTAACTCGTTTTTTCGCCTGCATTTGAAGCTAAATCATGTATATCACAAATATTTGAAGCTAAATCATTCGATTCGCATGGATTTGAAGGTAAGCCTTCTACTTCGCATTGATTTGACGCTGAATCATGTGTTTCGCTTGGATTTGAAGATAACTCGTTTGTTTCGCATGCAGTTGAAGCTAAATCATGTATATCACAGGTATTTGAATGTAAACCATTTGTTTCGCATGGATTTGAAGCTAAGCCTTCTACTTCGCATTGATTTGAAGCTGAACCATGTGTTTCGTTTGGATTAGAAGCTAACTCGTTTGTTTCACATGCAGTTGAAGCTAAATCATGTATATCACAGGTATTTGAAGCATAACCATTTGTTTCGCATGGATTTGAAGCTAAGCTATCTGCTTCGCATTGATTTGACGCTCAATCATGTGTTTCGCTTGGATTTGAAGCTAACTCGTTTGTTTCGCATGCAGTTGAAGCTAAATCATGTATGTCACAAGTATTTGTAGCTAAACCATTTGATTCGCATGAATATTAAGGTGAACCATGTGTTTCGAATGAATGTGAAACTAAATCGTGTGTTTCGAATGGATTTGAAGCTAACACGTTTGTTTTGCATGCAGTTGAAGCTAAATCATGTATATCACAAGTATTGGAAGCTATACCATTTGTTTCGCATTGATTTGAAGCTAAGCCTTCTACTTCGCATTGATTTGGAGCTGAATCATGTGTTTCGCTTGGATTTGAAGATGACTCGTTTGTTTCGCATGCAGTTGAAGTTAAATCATGTATATCACAGGTATTTGAAGCTATACCATTTGTTTCGCATGCAGTTGAAGCTAAATCATGTATGTCACAAGTATTTGTAGCTAAACCATTAGATTCGCATTTATATTAAGGTGAACCATGTGTTTCGAATGAATGTGAAACTAAATCGTTTGTTTCGAATGGATTTGAAGCTAACACGTTTGTTTTGCATGCAGTTGAAGCTAAATCATGTATATCACAAATATTTGAAGCTAAATCATTCGATTCGCATGGATTTGAAGCTAAGCCTTCTACTTCGCATTGATATTAAGCTGAATCATGTGTTTCGCATGGATATGAAGCCAACTCGTTTGTTTCGCATGCAGTTGAAGCTAAATCATGTATATCACAAGTAATTGAAGCGAACCATTCGTTACGCATGGATTTGAAGCTAAGCTTTCTACTTCGCATTGATTTGACGCTGAATCATGGGTTTCGCTTGGATTTGAATATAACTCGTTTGTTTCGCATGCAGTTGAAGCTAAATCATGTATATCACAAGTATTTGAAGCTAAACCATTTGTTTCGTATGGATTTGAAGCTAAGCCTTCTACTTCGCATTGATTTGAAGCTGAGTCATGTGTTTCGCTTGGATTTGAGGCTAACTCGTTTGTTTCGCGTGCAGTTGAAGCTAAATCATGTATATCACAGGTATTTGAAGCTATACCATTTGTTTCGCATGCAGTTGAAGCTAAATCATGTATGTCACAAGTATTTGTAGCTAAACCATTAGATTCGCATGAATATTAAGGTGAACCATGTGTTTCGAATGAATGTGAAACTAAATCGTTTGTTTCGAATGGATTTGAAGCTAACACGTTTGTTTTGCATGCAGTTGAAGCTAAATCATGTATATCACAAGTATTTGAAGCTAAACCTTTCGATTCGCTGGGATTTGAAGCTAAGACTTCTACGTCCCATTGATTTTAAGCTAAATCATGTGTTTCGCATTGATTTTAAACTAACTTGTTTGTTTGACATGCAGTTGAAGCTAAATCATGTATATCACAAGTATTTGTAGCTAAACCATTTGTTTCGCGTGGATTTGAAGCTAAGCCTTCTACTTCGCATTGATTTGAAGCTAAATCATGTGTTTCCCATGGATTTGAAGCTAACTCGTTTGTTTCACATGCAGTTGAAGCTAAATCATGTATATCACAAGTATTTGAAGCTATACCATTTCTTTCGCATTGATTTGAAGCTAAGCCTTCTACTTCGCATTGATTTGGAGCTGAATCATGTGTTTCGCTTGGATTTGAAGATAACTCGTTTGTTTCGCATGCAGTTGAAGTTAAATCATGTATATCACAGGTATTTGAATGTAAACCATTTGTTTCGCATGGATTTGAATCTAAGCCTTCTACTTCGCATTGATTTGAAGCTGAGTCATGTGTTTCGCTTGGATTTGAGGCTAACTCGTTTGTTTCGCGTGCAGTTGAAGCTAAGTCATGTATGTCACAAGTATTTGAAGCTAAACCTTTCGATTCGCAGGGATTTGAAGCTAAGCCTTCTACGTCCCATTGATTTTAAGCTAAATCATGTGTTTCGCATTGATTTTTAGCTAACTCGTTTGTTTGACATGCAGTTGAAGCTAAATCATGTATATCACAAGTATTTGAAGCTAAACCATTTGTTTCGAGTGGATTTGAAGCTAAGCCTTCTACTTCGCATTGATTTGAAGCTAAATCATGTGTTTCGCATGGATTTAAAGCTAACTCGTTTGTTTCACATGCAGTTGAAGCTAAATCATGTATATCACAAGTATTTGAAGCTAAACCATTTGTTTCGCTTGGATTTGAAGCTAAGCCTTCTACTTCGCATTGATTTGAAGCTAAATCATGTGTTTCGCATGGATTTGAAGCTAACTCGTTTGTTTCACTTGCCGTTGAAGCTAAATCATGTATATCACAAGTATTTGAAGTTATACCATTTGTTTCGCACGGATTTGAAGCTAAGCCTGCTACTTCGCATTGATTTGAAGCTGAATTATGTGTTTCGCTCGGATTTGAAGCTAACTCGTTTGTTTCGCATGCAGTTGAAGCTAAATCATGTATATCTCAAGTATTTGAAGCTAAACCATTTGTTTCGCGTGGATTTGAGGCTAAGCCTTCTACTTCGCATTGATTTGGAGCTGAATCATGTGTTCCGCTTGGATTTGAAGATAACTCGTTTGTTTGACATGCAGTTGAAGCTAAATCATGTATATCACAAGTATTTGAAGCTAAACCATTTGTTTCGCGTGGATTTGAAGCTAAGCCTTCTACTTCGCATTGATTTGAAGCTAAATCATGTGTTTCGCATGGATTTGAAGCTAACTCGTTTGTTTCACTTGCCGTTGAAGCTAAATCATGTATATCACAAGTATTTGAAGCTATACCATTTGTTTCGCATGGATTTGAAGCTAAGCCTGCTACTTCGCATTGATTTGAAACTGAATTATGTCTTTCGCTTGGATTTGAAGCTAACTCGTTTGTTTCGCATGAAGTTGAAGCTAAATCATGTATATCACAAGTATTGGAAGCTATACCATTTGTTTCGCATTGATTTGAAGCTAAGCCTTCTACTTCGCATTGATTTGGAGCTGAATCATGTGTTTCGCTTGGATTTGAAGATAACTCGTTTGTTTCGCATGCAGTTGAAGTTAAATCATGTATATCACAGGTATTTGAATGTAAACCATTTGTTTCGTATGGATTTGAAGCTAAGCCTTCTACTTCGCATTGATTTGAAGCTGAACCATGTGTTTCGTTTGGATTAGAAGCTAACTCGTTTGTTTCACATGCAGTTGAAGCTAAATCATGTATATCACAAGTATTTGAAGCTATACCATTTGCTTCGCATGGATTTGAAGCTATGCCTTCTACTTCGCATTGATTTGAAGCTGAATTATGTGTTTCACTTGGATTTGAAGCTAACTCGTTTGTTTCGCATGCAGTTGAAGCTAAATCATGTATATCACAAGTATTGGAAGCTATACCATTTCTTTCGCATTGATTTGAAGCTAAGCCTTCTACTTCGCATTGATTTGGAGCTGAATCATGTGTTTCGCTTGGATTTGAAGATAACTCGTTTGTTTCGCATGCAGTTGAAGTTAAATCATGTACATCACAAGTATTTGAAGGTAAATCATTCGATTCGCATGGATTTGAAGCTAAGCCTTCTACTTCGCATTGATTTTAAGCTAAATCATGTGTTTCGCATGGATTTGAAGCTAACTCGTTTGTGTCACATGCAGTTGAAGCTAAATCATGTATATCACAGGTATTTGAAGCATAACCATTTGTTTCGCATGGATTTGAAGATAACTCGTTTGTTTCACATGCAGTTGAAGCTAAATCATGTATATCACAAGTATTTGAAGCTACACCATTTGTTTCGAATGGATTTGAAGCTAAGCCTACTACTTCGCATTGATTTGAAGCTGAATCATGTGTTTCGCTTGGATTTGAAGATAACTCGTTTGTTTCGCATGCAGTTGAAGTTGAATCATGTACATCACAAGTATTTGAAGGTAAATCATTCGATTCGCATGGATTTGAAGCTAAGCCTTCTACTTCGCATTGATTTTAAGCTAAATCATGTGTTTCGCATGGATTTGAAGCTAACTCGTTTGTGTCACATGCAGTTGAAGCTAAATCATGTATGTCACAAGTATTTGAACCTATACCATATGCTTCGCATGGATTTGAAGCTAAGCCTTCTACTTCGCATTGATTTGAAGTGAATCATGTGTTTCGCTTGGATTTGAAGCTAACTCGTTTGTTTCGCATGCAGTTGAAGCTAAATCATGTATGTTACAAGTATTTGTAGCTAAACCATTTGATTCGCATGAATATTAAGGTGAACCATGTGTTTCGAATGAATGTGAAACTAAATCGTGTGTTTCGAATGGATTTGAAGCTAACACGTTTGTTTTGCATGCAGTTGAAGCTGAATCATGTATATCCCAAGTATTTCAAGCTGAACCATTTGACTTCTATGGATTTGAAGCTAAGCCTTCTACTTCACATTGATTTGGAGCTAAATCATGTGTCTCGCATGAATTTAAAGCTAACTCGTTTTTTTCGCCTGCATTTGAAGCTAAATCATGTATATCACAAATATTTGAAGCTAAATCATTCGATTCGCATGGATTTGAAGCTAAGCCTTCTACTTCAAATTGATTTTAAGCTAAATCATGTGTTTCGCATGGATTTGAAGCTAACTCGTTTGTTTCACATGCAGTTGAAGCTAAATCATGTATATCACAAGTATTTGAAGCTATACCATTTGCTTCGCATGGATTTGAAGCTAAGCTTTCTACTTCGCATTGATTTGACGCTGAATCATGTGTTTCGCTTGGATTTGAAGATAACTCGTTTGTTTCGCATGCAGTTGAAGCTAAATCATGTATATCACAGGTATTTGAGTGTAAACCATTTGTTTCGCATGGATTTGAAGCTAAGCCTTCTACTTGGCATTGATTTGAAGCTGAATCATGTGTTTCGTTTGGATTAGAAGCTAACTCGTTTGTTTCACATGCAGTTGAAGCTAAATCATGTATATCACAGGTATTTGAAGCATAACCATTTGTTTCGCATGGATTTGAAGCTAAGCTATCTGCTTCGCATTGATTTGACGCTCAATCATGTGTTTCGCTTGGATTTGAAGCTAACTCGTTTGTTTCGCATGCAGTTGAAGCTAAATCATGTATGTCACAAGTATTTGTAGCTAAACCATTTGATTCGCATGAATATTAAGGTGAACCATGTGTTTCGAATGAATGTGAAACTAAATCGTGTGTTTCGAATGGATTTGAAGCTAACACGTTTGTTTTGCATGCAGTTGAAGCTGAATCATGTATATCCCAAGTATTTCAAGCTCAACCATTTGACTTCTATGGATTTGAAGCTAAGCCTTCTACTTCGCATTGATTTTAAGCTAAATCATGTGTTTCGCATTGATTTTAAGCTAACTCGTTTGTTTCACATGCAGTTGAAACTAAATCATGTATATCACAAGTATTTGAAGCTATACCATTTGCTTCGCATGGATTTGAAGCTAAGCCTTCTACTTCGCATTGATATTAAGCTGAATCATGTGTTTCGCATGGATATGAAGCCAACTCGTTTGTTTCGCATGCAGTTGAAGCTAAATCATGTATATCACAAGTATTTGAAGCTAAACCATTTGTTTCGCGTGGATTTGAAGCTAAGCCTTCTACTTCGCATTGATTTGAAGCTAAATCATGTGTTTCGCATGGATTTGAATCTAACTCGTTTGTTTCACATGCAGTTGAAGCTAAATCATGTATATCACAAGTATTTGAAGCTAAACCATTTGTTTCGCGTGGATTTGAAGCTAAGCCTTCTACTTCGCATTGATTTGACGCTCAATCATGTGTTTCGCTTGGATTTGAAGCTAACTCGTATGTTTCGCATGCAGTTGAAGCTAAATCATGTATGTCACAAGTATTTGTAGCTAAACTATTAGATTCGCATGAATATTAAGGTGAACCATGTGTTTCGAATGAATGTGAAACTAAATCGTGTGTTTCGAATGGATTTGAAGCTAACACGTTTGTTTTGCATGCAGTTGAAGCTGAATCATGTATATCACAAGTATTTGAAGCTGAACCATTTGACTTCTATGGATTTGAAGCTAAGCCTTCTACTTCGCATTGATTTGGAGCTAAATCATGTGTCTCGCATGAATTTAAGCTAACTCGTTTGTTTCGCATGCAGTTGAAGTTAAATCATGTATATCACAAGTATTTGAAGCTAAACCATTTGTTTCGCATGGATTTGAAGATAACTCGTTTGTTTCACATGCAGTTGAAGCTAAATCATGTATATCACAAGTATTTGAAGCTACACCATTTGTTTCGAATGGATTTGAAGCTAAGCCTTCTACTTCGCATTGATTTGAAGCTGAATCATGTGTTTCGCTTGGATTTGAAGATAACTCGTTTGTTTCGCATGCAGTTGAAGTTAAATCATGTACATCACAAGTATTTGAAGGTAAATCATTCGATTCGCATGGATTTGAAGCTAAGCCTTCTACTTCGCATTGATTTTAAGCTAAATCATGTGTTTCGCATGGATTTGAAGCTAACTCGTTTGTGTCACATGCAGTTGAAGCTAAATCATGTATATCACAGGTATTTGAAGCATAACCATTTGTTTCGCATGGATTTGAAGATAACTCGTTTGTTTCACATGCAGTTGAAGCTAAATCATGTATATCACAAGTATTTGAAGCTACACCATTTGTTTCGAATGGATTTGAAGCTAAGCCTTCTACTTCGCATTGATTTGAAGCTGAATCATGTGTTTCGCTTGGATTTGAAGATAACTCGTTTGTTTCGCATGCAGTTGAAGTTAAATCATGTACATCACAAGTATTTGAAGGTAAATCATTCGATTCACATGGATTTGAAGCTAAGCCTTCTACTTCGCATTGATTTTAAGCTAAATCATGTGTTTCGCATGGATTTGAAGCTAACTCGTTTGTGTCACATGCAGTTGAAGCTAAATCATGTATGTCACAAGTATTTGAAGCTATACCATATGCTTCGCATGTATTTGAAGCTAAGCCTTCTACTTCGCATTGATTTGAAGTGAATCATGTGTTTCGCTTGGATTTGAAGCTAACTCGTCTGTTTCGCATGCAGTTGAAGCTAAATCATGTATGTTACAAGTATTTGTAGCTAAACCATTTGATTCGCATGAATATTAAGGTGAACCATGTGTTTCGAATGAATGTGAAACTAAATCGTGTGTTTCGAATGGATTTGAAGCTAACACGTTTGTTTTGCGTGCAGTTGAAGCTGAATCATGTATATCCCAAGTATTTCAAGCTGAACCATTTGACTTCTATGGATTTGAAGCTAAGCCTTCTACTTCGCATTGATTTGGAGCTAAATCATGTGTCTCGCATGAATTTAAAGCTAACTCGTTTTTTTCGCCTGCATTTGAAGCTAAATCATGTATATCACAAATATTTGAAGCTAAATCATTCGATTCGCATGGATTTGAAGCTAAGCCTTCTACTTCGAATTGATTTGAAGCTAAATCATGTGTTTCGCATGGATTTGAAGCTAACTCGTTTGTTTCACATGCTGTTGAAGCTAAATCATGTATATCACAAGTATTTGAAGCTATACCATTTGCTTCGCATGGATTTGATGCTAAGCCTTCTACTTCGCATTGATTTTAAGCTAAATCATGTGTTTCGCATGGATTTGAAGCTAACTCGTTTGTTTCAAATGCAGTTGAAGCTATATCATGTATATCACAAGTATTTGAAGCTACACCATTTGTTTCGCTTGGATTTGAAGCTAAGCCTTCTACTTCGCATTGATTTAAAGCTGAATCATGTGTTTCGCTTGAATTTGAAGCTAACTCGTTTTTTTCGCATGCAGTTGAAGCTAAATCATGTATGTCACAAGTATTTGTAGCTAAACCATTTGATTCGCATGAATATTAAGGTGAACCATGTGTTTCGAATGAATGTGAAACTAAATCGTGTGTTTCGAATGGATTTGAAGCTAACTCGTTTGTTTCAAATGCAGTTGAAGCTAAATCATGTATATCACAAGTATTTGAAGCTACACCATTTGTTTCGCATGGATTTGAAGCTAAGCCTTCTACTTCGCATTGATTTAAAGCTGAATCATGTGTTTCGCTTGGATTTGTTGCTAACTCGTTTGTTTCGCATGCAGTTGAAGCTGAATCATGTATATCACAAGTATTTGAAGCTGACCCATTTGACTTCTATGGATTTGAATCTAAGCCTTTTACTTCGCTTTGATTTCAAGCTAAATCATGTGTCTCGCATGAATTTAAAGCTATCTCGTTTTTTTCGCCTGCATTTGAAGCTAAA
Source organism: Megalopta genalis (assembly GCF_051020955.1). Lineage (NCBI taxonomy): Eukaryota > Metazoa > Arthropoda > Insecta > Hymenoptera > Halictidae > Megalopta > Megalopta genalis. The sequence goes on from NW_027477248.1 coordinate 30,770, forward strand.
TCATGTATATCACAAATATTTGAAGGTGAATCAATCGATTCACATGGATTTGAAGCTAAGCCTTCTACTTCGCATTGATTTGACGCTGAATCATGTGTTTCGCTTGGATTTGAAGATAACTCGTTTGTTTCGCATGCAGTTGAAGTTAAATCATGTATATCATAAGTATTTGAAGGTAAATTATTCGATTCGCATGGATTTGAAGCTAAGCCTTCTACTTCGCATTGATTTTAAGCTAAATCATGTGTTTCGCATGGATTTGAAGCTAACTCGTTTGTGTCACATGCAATTGAAGCTAAATCATGTATATCACAAGTAGTTGAAGCTATACCATATGCTTCGCATGGATTTGAAGCTAAGCCTTCTACTTCGCATTGATTTGAAGCTGAATCATGTGTTTCGCTTGGATTTGAAGCTAACTCGTTTGTTTCGCATGCAGTTGAAGCTAAATCATGTATGTTACAAGTATTTGTAGCTAAACCATTTGATTCGCATGAATATTAAGGTGAACCATGTGTTTCGAATGAATGTGAAACTAAATCGTGTGTTTCGAATGGATTTGAAGCTAACACGTTTGTTTTGCGTGCAGTTGAAGCTGAATCATGTATATCCCAAGTATTTCAAGCTGAACCATTTGACTTCTATGGATTTGAAGCTAAGCCTTCTACTTCGCATTGATTTGGAGCTAAATCATGTGTCTCGCATGAATTTAAAGCTAACTCGTTTTTTTCGCCTGCATTTGAAGCTAAATCATGTATATCACAAATATTTGAAGCTAAATCATTCGATTCGCATGGATTTGAAGCTAAGCCTTCTACTTCGAATTGATTTGAAGCTAAATCATGTGTTTCGCATGGATTTGAAGCTAACTCGTTTGTTTCACATGCTGTTGAAGCTAAATCATGTATATCACAAGTATTTGAAGCTATACCATTTGCTTCGCATGGATTTGATGCTAAGCCTTCTACTTCGCATTGATTTTAAGCTAAATCATGTGTTTCGCATGGATTTGAAGCTAACTCGTTTGTTTCAAATGCAGTTGAAGCTAAATCATGTATATCACAAGTATTTGAAGCTACACCATTTGTTTCGCTTGGATTTGAAGCTAAGCCTTCTACTTCGCATTGATTTAAAGCTGAATCATGTGTTTCGCTTGAATTTGAAGCTAACTCGTTTTTTTCGCATGCAGTTGAAGCTAAATCATGTATGTCACAAGTATTTGTAGCTAAACCATTTGATTCGCATGAATATTAAGGTGAACCATGTGTTTCGAATGAATGTGAAACTAAATCGTGTGTTTCGAATGGATTTGAAGCTAACTCGTTTGTTTCAAATGCAGTTGAAGCTAAATCATGTATATCACAAGTATTTGAAGCTACACCATTTGTTTCGCATGGATTTGAAGCTAAGCCTTCTACTTCGCATTGATTTAAAGCTGAATCATGTGTTTCGCTTGGATTTGTTGCTAACTCGTTTGTTTCGCATGCAGTTGAAGCTGAATCATGTATATCACAAGTATTTGAAGCTGACCCATTTGACTTCTATGGATTTGAATCTAAGCCTTTTACTTCGCTTTGATTTCAAGCTAAATCATGTGTCTCGCATGAATTTAAAGCTATCTCGTTTTTTTCGCCTGCATTTGAAGCTAAATCATGTATATCACAAATATTTGAAGGTGAATCAATCGATTCACATGGATTTGAAGCTAAGCCTTCTACTTCGCATTGATTTGACGCTGAATCATGTGTTTCGCTTGGATTTGAAGATAACTCGTTTGTTTCGCATGCAGTTGAAGTTAAATCATGTATATCATAAGTATTTGAAGGTAAATTATTCGATTCGCATGGATTTGAAGCTAAGCCTTCTACTTCGCATTGATTTTAAGCTAAATCATGTGTTTCGCATGGATTTGAAGCTAACTCGTTTGTGTCACATGCAATTGAAGCTAAATCATGTATATCACAAGTAGTTGAAGCTATACCATATGCTTCGCATGGATTTGAAGCTAAGCCTTCTACTTCGCATTGATTTGAAGCTGAATCATGTGTTTCGCTTGGATTTGAAGCTAACTCGTTTGTTTCGCATGCAGTTGAAGCTAAATCATGTATGTTACAAGTATTTGTAGCTAAACCATTTGATTCGCATGAATATTAAGGTGAACCATGTGTTTCGAATGAATGTGAAACTAAATCGTGTGTTTCGAATGGATTTGAAGCTAACACGTTTGTTTTGCGTGCAGTTGAAGCTGAATCATGTATATCCCAAGTATTTCAAGCTGAACCATTTGACTTCTATGGATTTGAAGCTAAGCCTTCTACTTCGCATTGATTTGGAGCTAAATCATGTGTCTCGCATGAATTTAAAGCTAACTCGTTTTTTTCGGCTGCATTTGAAGCTAAATCATGTATATCACAAATATTTGAAGCTAAATCATTCGATTCGCATGGATTTGAAGTTAAGCCTTCTACTTCGAATTGATTTTAAGCTAAATCATGTGTTTCGCATGGATTTGAAGCTAACTCGTTTGTTTCACATGCAGTTGAAGCTAAATCATGTATATCACAAGTATTTGAAGCTATACCATTTGCTTCGCATGGATTTGATGCTAAGCCTTCTACTTCGCATTGATTTTAAGCTAAATCATGTGTCTCGCATGAATTTAAAGCTATCTCGTTTTTTTCGCCTGCATTTGAAGCTAAATCATGTATATCACAAATATTTGAAGCTGAATCATTCGATTCACATGGATTTGAAGCTAAGCCTTCTACTTCGCATTGATTTGACGCTGAATCATGTGTTTCGCTTGGATTTGAAGATAACTCGTTTGTTTCACATGCAGTTGAAGCTAAATCATGTATATCACAGGTATTTGAAGCATAACCATTTGTTTCGCATGTATTTGAAGCTAAGACTTCTACTTCGCATTGATTTGAAGCTAAATCATGTGACTCGCATGGATTTGAAGCTAACTCGTTTGTTTCTCATGCTGTTGGAGCTTAATCATGTATATCACAAGCAATTGAAGCGAACCATTCGTTACGCATGGATTTGAAGCTAAGCTTTCTACTTCGCATTGATTTGACGCTGAATCATGTGTTTCGCTTGGATTTGAAGATAACTCGTTTGTTTCGCATGCAGTTGAAGCCAAATCATGCATATCACAGGTATTTGAAGCATATCGATTTGTTTCGCATGGATTTGAAGCTAAGCTTTCTGCTTCGCATTGATTTGACGCTCAATCATGTGTTTCGCTTGGATTAGAAGCTAACTCGTTTGTTTCACATGCAGTTGAAGCTAAATCATGTATATCACAAGTATTTGAAGCTATACCATATGCTTCGCATGGATTTGAAGCTAAGCCTTCTACTTCGCATTGATTTGAAGCTGAATCATGTGTTTCGCTTGGATTTGAAGCTAACTCGTTTGTTTCGCATGCAGTTGAAGCTAAATCATGTATGTCACAAGTATTTGTAGCTAAACCATTGGATTCGCATGAATATTAAGGTGAACCATGTGTTTCGAATGAATGTGAAACTAAATCGTGTGTTTCGAATGGATTTGAAGCTAACACGTTTGTTTTGCATGCAGTTGAAGCTGAATCATGTATATCCCAAGTATTTCAAGCTGAGCCATTTGACTTCTATGGATTTGAAGCTAAGCCTTCTACTTCGCATTGATTTGGAGCTAAATCATGTGTCTCGCATGAATATAAGCTAACTCGTATTTTTCGCCTGCATTTGAAGCTAAATCATGTATATCACAAATATTTGAAGCTAAATCATTCGATTCGCATGGATTTGAAGCTAAGCCTTCAACTTCGAATTGATTTTAAGCTAAATCATGTGTTTCGCATGGATTTGAAGCTAACTCGTTTGTTTCACATGCAGTTGAAGCTAAATCATGTATATCACAAGTATTTGAAGCTATACCATTTGTTTCGCATGGATTTGAAGCTAAGCCTTCTACTTCGCATTGATTTGAAGCTGAATCATGTGTTTCGCTTGGATTTGAAAGTAACTCGTTTGATTCACATGCAGTTGAAGTTAAATCATGTATATCACAAGTATTTGAATTTAAACCATTTGTTTCGTTTGGATTTGAAGCTAAGCCTTCTACTTCGCATTGATTTGAAGCTGAATCATGTGTTTCGCTTGAGTTTGAAGTTAACACGTCTGTTTCACATGTAGCTGAAGCTAAATCATGTATATCACAGGTATTTGAATGTAAACCATTTGTTTCGCATGGATTTGAAGCTAAGCCTTCTACTTCGCATTGATTTGAAGCTGAATCATGTGTTTCGTTTGGATTAGAAGTTAACTCGTTTGTTTCACATGCAGTTGAAGCTAAATCATGTATATCACAGCTATTTGAAGCATAACCATTTGTTTCGCATGGATTTGAAGCTAAGGCTTCTACTTCGCTTTGATTTGAAGCTGAATCATGTGTTTCGCATGAATTTAAAGCTAACTCGTTTTTTCGCCTGCATTTGAAGCTAAATCATGTATATCACAAATATTTGAAGCTAAATCATTCGATTCGCATGGATTTGAAGCTAAGCCTTCTATTTCGCATTGATTTGACGCTGAATCATGTGTTTCGCTTGGATTTGAAGATAACTCGTTTGTTTCGCATGCAGTTGAAGCTAAATCATGTATATCACAGGTATTTGAATGTAAACCATTTGTTTCGCATGGATTTGAAGCTAAGCCTTCTACTTGGCATTGATTTGAAGCTGAATCATGTGTTTCGTTTGGATTAGAAGCTAACTCGTTTGTTTCACATGCAGTTGAAGCTAAATCATGTATATCACAGGTATTTGAAGAATAACCATTTGTTTCGCATGGATTTGAAGCTAAGCTATCTGCTTCGCATTGATTTGACGCTCAATCATGTGTTTCGCTTGGATTTGAAGCTAACTCGTTTGTTTCGCATGCAGTTGAAGCTAAATCATGTATGTCACAAGTATTTGTAGCTAAACCATTTGATTCGCATGAATATTAAGGTGAACCATGTGTTTCGAATGAATGTGAAACTAAATCGTGTGTTTCGAATGGATTTGAAGCTAACACGTTTGTTTTGCATGCAGTTGAAGCTGAATCATGTATATCCCAAGTATTTCAAGCTCAACCATTTGACTTCTATGGATTTGAAGCTAAGCCTTCTACTTCGCATTGATTTTAAGCTAAATCATGTGTTTCGCATTGATTTTAAGCTAACTCGTTTGTTTCACATGCAGTTGAAACTAAATCATGTATATCACAAGTATTTGAAGCTATACCATTTGCTTCGCATGGATTTGAAGCTAAGCCTTCTACTTCGCATTGTTTTGAAGCTGAATCATGTGTTTCGCTTGGATTTGAAGATAACTCGTTTGTTTCACATGCACTTGAAGTTAAATCATGTATATCACAAGTATTTGAAGCTAAACAAATTTGTTTCGTTTGGATTTGAAGCTAAGCCTTCTACTTCGCATTGATTTTAAGCAAAATCATGTGTTTCGCATGGATTTGAAGCTGACACGTTTGTTTTGCATGCATTGGAAGCTAAATCATGTATATCACAAATATTTGAAGCAAAATCATTCGATTCGCATGGATTTGAAGCTAATCCTTCTACTTCGCATTGATTTTAAGCTAAATCATTTGTTTCGCGTGGTTTTGAAGTTAACTCGTTTGTTTCACATGCAGTTGAAGCTAAATCATGTATATCGCAAGTATTTGAAGCTATACCATTTGTTTCGCATGGATTTCGAGCTAAGCCTTCTACTTCGCATAGATTTGAAGTTAGATAATGTGTTTCGCATGGATATGAAGCCAACTCGTTTGTTTCGCATGCAGTTGAAGCTAAATCATGTATATCGCAAGTATTTGAAGCTACACCATTTGTTTCGCATGGATTTGAAGCTAAGCCTTCTACTTCGCATTGATTTGAAGCTGAATCATGTGTTTCGCTTGGATTTGAAAGTAACTCGTTTGATTCACATGCAGTTGAAGTTAAATCATGTATATCACAAGTATTTGAATTTAAACCATTTGTTTCGTTTGGATTTGAAGCTAAGCCTTCTACTTCGCATTGATTTGAAGCTGAATCATGTGTTTCGCTTGAGTTTGAAGTTAACACGTCTGTTTCACATGTAGCTGAAGCTAAATCATGTATATCACAGGTATTTGAATGTAAACCATTTGTTTCGCATGGATTTGAAGCTAAGCCTTCTACTTCGCATTGATTTGAAGCTGAATCATGTGTTTCGTTTGGATTAGAAGTTAACTCGTTTGTTTCACATGCAGTTGAAGCTAAATCATGTATATCACAGCTATTTGAAGCATAACCATTTGTTTCGCATGGATTTGAAGCTAAGGCTTCTACTTCGCTTTGATTTGAAGCTGAATCATGTGTTTCGCATGAATTTAAAGCTAACTCGTTTTTTCGCCTGCATTTGAAGCTAAATCATGTATATCACAAATATTTGAAGCTAAATCATTCGATTCGCATGGATTTGAAGCTAAGCCTTCTATTTCGCATTGATTTGACGCTGAATCATGTGTTTCGCTTGGATTTGAAGATAACTCGTTTGTTTCGCATGCAGTTGAAGCTAAATCATGTATATCACAGGTATTTGAATGTAAACCATTTGTTTCGCATGGATTTGAAGCTAAGCCTTCTACTTGGCATTGATTTGAAGCTGAATCATGTGTTTCGTTTGGATTAGAAGCTAACTCGTTTGTTTCACATGCAGTTGAAGCTAAATCATGTATATCACAGGTATTTGAAGAATAACCATTTGTTTCGCATGGATTTGAAGCTAAGCTATCTGCTTCGCATTGATTTGACGCTCAATCATGTGTTTCGCTTGGATTTGAAGCTAACTCGTTTGTTTCGCATGCAGTTGAAGCTAAATCATGTATGTCACAAGTATTTGTAGCTAAACCATTTGATTCGCATGAATATTAAGGTGAACCATGTGTTTCGAATGAATGTGAAACTAAATCGTGTGTTTCGAATGGATTTGAAGCTAACACGTTTGTTTTGCATGCAGTTGAAGCTGAATCATGTATATCCCAAGTATTTCAAGCTCAACCATTTGACTTCTATGGATTTGAAGCTAAGCCTTCTACTTCGCATTGATTTTAAGCTAAATCATGTGTTTCGCATTGATTTTAAGCTAACTCGTTTGTTTCACATGCAGTTGAAACTAAATCATGTATATCACAAGTATTTGAAGCTATACCATTTGCTTCGCATGGATTTGAAGCTAAGCCTTCTACTTCGCATTGTTTTGAAGCTGAATCATGTGTTTCGCTTGGATTTGAAGATAACTCGTTTGTTTCACATGCACTTGAAGTTAAATCATGTATATCACAAGTATTTGAAGCTAAACAAATTTGTTTCGTTTGGATTTGAAGCTAAGCCTTCTACTTCGCATTGATTTTAAGCAAAATCATGTGTTTCGCATGGATTTGAAGCTGACACGTTTGTTTTGCATGCATTGGAAGCTAAATCATGTATATCACAAATATTTGAAGCAAAATCATTCGATTCGCATGGATTTGAAGCTAATCCTTCTACTTCGCATTGATTTTAAGCTAAATCATTTGTTTCGCGTGGTTTTGAAGTTAACTCGTTTGTTTCACATGCAGTTGAAGCTAAATCATGTATATCGCAAGTATTTGAAGCTATACCATTTGTTTCGCATGGATTTCGAGCTAAGCCTTCTACTTCGCATAGATTTGAAGTTAGATAATGTGTTTCGCATGGATATGAAGCCAACTCGTTTGTTTCGCATGCAGTTGAAGCTAAATCATGTATATCGCAAGTATTTGAAGCTACACCATTTGTTTCGCATGGATTTGAAGCTAAGCCTACTACTTCGCATTGATTTGAAGCTAAATCATGTGTTTCGCATGGATTTGGAGCTAACTCGTTTGTTTCTCATGCAGTTGAAGCTTAATCATGTATATCACAAGTATTTGAAGCTAAACCATTTGTTTCGTATGGATTTGAAGCTAAGCCTTCTACTTCGCATTGATTTGAAGCTGAGTCATGTGTTTCGCTTGGATTTGAGGCTAACTCGTTTGTTTCGCGTGCAGTTGAAGCTAAATCATGTATATCACAAGTATTTTTTCAGCTAAACCATTCGATTCGCAGGGATTTGAAGCTAAGCCTTCTACTTCGCATTGATTTTAATCTAAATCATGTGTTTCGCATTGATTTTAAGCTAACTCGTTTGTTTCACATGCAGTTGAAACTAAATCATGTATATCACAAGTATTTGTAGCTAAACCATTTGATTCGCATGAATATTAAGGTGAACCATGTGTTTCGAATGAATGTGAAACTAAATCGTGTGTTTCGAATGGATTTGAAGCTAACACGTTTGTTTTGCATGCAGTTGAAGCTGAATCATGTATATCCCAAGTATTTCAAGCTGAACCATTTGACTTCTATGGATATGAAGCTAAGCCTTCTACTTCGCATTGATTTGGAGCTAAATCATGTGTCTCGCATGAATTTAAAGCTAACTCGTTTTTTTCGCCTGCATTTGAAGCTAAATCATGTATATCACAAATATTTGAAGCTAAATCATTCGATTCGCATGGATTTGAAGCTAAGCCTTCTACTTCGAATTGATTTTAAGCTAAATCATGTGTTTCGCATGGATTTGAAGCTAACTCGTTTGTTTCACATGCAGTTGAAGCTAAATCATGTATATCACAAGTATTTGAAGCTATACCATTTGCTTCGCATGGATTTGGAGCTAAGCCTTCTACTTCGCATTGATTTGAAGCTGAATCATGTGTTTCGCTTGGATTTGAAGATAACTCGTTTGTTTCACATGCAGTTGAAGCTAAATCATGTATATCACAAATATTTGAAGCTGAATCATTCGATTCACATGGATTTGAAGCTAAGCCTTCTACTTCGCATTGATTTTATGCTAAATCATGTGTTTCGCATGGATTTGAAGCTAACTCGTTTGTTTCACATGCAGTTGAAGTTAAATCATGTATATCACAAGTATTTGAAGCTATACCATTTGTTTCGCATGCAGTTGAAGCTAAATCATGTATATCACAAGTATTTGAAGCTAAACCATTTGTTTCGTTTGGATTTGAAGCTAAGCCTTCTACTTCGCATTGATTTGAAGCTGAATCATGTGTTTCGCTTGGATTTGAAGATAACTCGTTTGTTTCGCATGCAGTTGAAGCTAAATCATGTATATCTCAAATATTTGAAGCTAAATCATTCGATTCGCAAGGATTTGAATCTAAGCCTTCTACTTCGCATTGATTTGAAGCTGAATCATGTGTTTCGCTTAGATTTGAAGCTAACTCGTTTGTTTCGCATGCAGTTGAAGCTAAATCATGTATGTCACAAGTATTTGTAGCTAAACCATTTGATTCGCATGAAAATTAAGGTGAACCATGTGTTTCGAAAGAATGTGAAACTAAATCGTGTGTTTCGAATGGATTTGAAGCTAACACGTTTGTTTTGCATGCAGTTGAAGCTGAATCATGTATATCCCAAGTATTTCAAGCTCAACCATTTGACTTCTATGGATTTGAAGCTAAGCCTTCTACTTCGCATTGATTTTAAGCTAAATCATGTGTTTCGCATTGATTTTAAGCTAACTCGTTTGTTTCACATGCAGTTGAAACTAAATCATGTATATCACAAGTATTTGAAGCTATACCATTTGCTTCGCATGGATTTGAAGCTAAGCCTTCTACTTCGCATTGTTTTGAAGCTGAATCATGTGTTTCGCTTGGATTTGAAGATAACTCGTTTGTTTCACATGCACTTGAAGTTAAATCATGTATATCACAAGTATTTGAAGCTAAACAAATTTGTTTCGTTTGGATTTGAAGCTAAGCCTTCTTTTTCGCATTGATTTTAAGCAAAATCATGTGTTTCGCATGGATTTGAAGCTGACACGTTTGTTTTGCATGCATTGGAAGCTAAATCATGTATATCACAAATATTTGAAGCAAAATCATTCGATTCGCATGGATTTGAAGCTAATCCTTCTACTTCGCATTGATTTTAAGCTAAATCATTTGTTTCGCGTGGTTTTGAAGTTAACTCGTTTGTTTCACATGCAGTTGAAGCTAAATCATGTATATCGCAAGTATTTGAAGCTATACCATTTGTTTCGCATGGATTTCGAGCTAAGCCTTCTACTTCGCATAGATTTGAAGTTAGATAATGTGTTTCGCATGGATATGAAGCCAACTCGTTTGTTTTGCATGCAGTTGAAGCTGAATCATGTATATCCCAAGTATTTCAAGCTCAACCATTTGACTTCTATGGATTTGAAGCTAAGCCTTCTACTTCGCATTGATTTGAAGCTAAATCATGTGTTTCGCATGGATTTGGAGCTAACTCGTTTGTTTCTCATGCAGTTGAAGCTTAATCATGTATATCACAAGTATTTGAAGCTAAACCATTTGTTTTGTATGGATTTGAAGCTAAGCCTTCTACTTCGCATTGATTTGAAGCTGAGTCATGTGTTTCGCTTGTATTTGAGGCTAACTCGTTTGTTTCGCGTGCAGTTGAAGCTAAATCATGTATATCACAAGTATTTTTTCAGCTAAACCATTCGATTCGCAGGGATTTGAAGCTAAGCCTTCTACTTCGCATTGATTTTAATCTAAATCATGTGTTTCGCATTGATTTTAAGCTAACTCGTTTGTTTCACATGCAGTTGAAACTAAATCATGTATATCACAAGTATTTGTAGCTAAACCATTTGATTCGCATGAATATTAATGTGAACCATGTGTTTCGAATGAATGTGAAACTAAATCGTGTGTTTCGAATGGATTTGAAGCTAACACGTTTGTTTTGCATGCAGTTGAAGCTGAATCATGTATATCCCAAGTATTTCAAGCTGATCCATTTGACTTCTATGGATATGAAGCTAAGCCTTCTACTTCGCATTGATTTGGAGCTAAATCATGTGTCTCGCATGAATTTAAAGCTAACTCGTTTTTTTCGCCTGCATTTGAAGCTAAATCATGTATATCACAAATATTTGAAGCTAAATCATTCGATTCGCATGGATTTGAAGCTAAGCCTTCTACTTCGAATTGATTTTAAGCTAAATCATGTGTTTCGCATGGATTTGAAGCTAACTCGTTTGTTTCACATGCAGTTGAAGCTAAATCATGTATATCACAAGTATTTGAAGCTATACCATTTGCTTCGCATGGATTTGGAGCTAAGCCTTCTACTTCGCATTGATTTGAAGCTGAATCATGTGTTTCGTTTGGATTTGAAGATAACTCGTTTGTTTCACATGCAGTTGAAGTTAAATCATGTATATCACAAGTATTTGAAGCTGAACCATTTGACTTCTATGGATATGAAGCTAAGCCTTCTACTTCGCATTGATTTGGAGCTAAATCATGTGTCTCGCATGAATTTAAAGCTAACTCGTTTTTTTTCGCCTGCAGTTGAAGTTAAATCATGTATATCACAAGTATTTGAAGCTATACCATTTGTTTCGCATGCAGTTGAAGCTAAATCATGTATATCACAAGTATTTGAAGCAAAACCATTTGTTTCGTTTGGATTTGAAGCTAAGCCTTCTACTTCGCATTGATTTGAAGCTGAATCATGTGTTTCGCTTGGATTTGAAGATAACTCGTTTGTTTCGCATGCAGTTGAAGCTAAATCATGTATATCTCAAATATTTGAAGCTAAATCATTCGATTCGCAAGGATTTGAATCTAAGCCTTCTACTTCGCATTGATTTGAAGCTGAATCATGTGTTTCGCTTAGATTTGAAGCTAACTCGTTTGTTTCGCATGTAGTTGAAGCTAAATCATGTATGTCACAAGTATTTGTAGCTAAACCATTTGAATCGCATGAAAATTAAGGTGAACCATGTGTTTCGAAAGAATGTGAAACTAAATCGTGTGTTTCGAATGGATTTGAAGCTAACACGTTTGTTTTGCGTGCAGTTGAAGCTGAATCATGTATATCACAAGTATTTGAAGCTGACCCATTTGACTTCTATGGATTTGAAGCTAAGCCTTCTACTTCGCATTGATTTGAAGCAAAATCACATGTCTCGCATGAATTTAAAGCTATCTCGTTTTTTCCGCCTGCATTTGAAGCTAAATCATGTATATCACAAATATTTGAAGCTGAATCATTCGATTCACATGGATTTGAAGCTAAGCCTTCTACTTCGCATTGATTTGACGCTGAATCATGTGTTTCGCTTGGGATTGAAGCTAACTCGTTTGTTTCAAATGCAGTTGAAGCTAAATCATGTATATCACAAGTATTTGAAGCTACACCATTTGTTTCGCATGGATTTGAAGCTAAGCCTTCTACTTCGCATTGATTTAAAGCTGAATCATGTGTTTCGCTTGGATTTGAAGCTAACTCGTTTGTTTCGCATGCAGTTTAAGCTAAATCATGTATGTCACAAGTATTTGTAGCTAAACCATTTGATTCGCATGAATATTAAGGTGAACCATGTGTTTCGAATGAATGTGAAACTAAATCGTATGTTTCGAATTGATTTGAAGCTAACTCGTTTGTTTCGCATGCAGTTGAAGCTAAGTCATGTATGTCACAAGTATTTGTAGCTAAACCATTTGATTCGCATGAATATTAAGGTGAACCATGTGTTTCGAATGAATGTGAAACTAAATCGTGTGTTCCGAATGGATTTGATGCTAACACGTTTGTTTTGCATGCATTGGAAGCTAAATCATGTATATCACAAATATTTGAAGCAAAATCATTCGATTCGCATGGATTTGAAGCTAATCCTTCTACTTCGCATTGATTTTAAGCTAAATCATTTGTTTCGGGTGGTTATGAAGTTAACTCGTTTGTTTCCCATGCAGTTGAAGCTAATTCATGTATAAAACTAGTATTTGAAGCTAAACCATTTGTTTGGCGTCGATTTCGAGTTAAGCCTTCTACTTCGCATAGATTTGAAGTTAGATAATGTGTTTCGCATGGATATGAAGCCAACTCGTTTGTTTCGCATGCAGTTGAAGCTAAATCATGTATATCACAGGTATTTGAATGTAAACCATTTGTTTCGCATGGATTTGAAGCTAAGCCTTCGACTTCGCATTGATTTGAAGCTGAATCATGTGTTTCGCATGGATATGAAGCCAACTCGTTTGTTTCGCATGCAGTTGAAGCTAAATCATGTATATCGCAAGTATTTGAAGCTACACCATTTGTTTCGCATGGATTTGAAGCTAAGCCTTCTACTTCGCATTGATTTTAAGCTAAATCATGTGTTTCGCATGGATTTGAAGCTAACTCGTTTGTTTCAAATGCAGTTGAAGCTAAATCATGTATATCACAAGTATTTGAAGCTACACCATTTGTTTCGCATGGATTTGAAGCTAAGCCTTCTACTTCGCATTGATTTGAAGCTGAATCATGTGTTTCGCTTGGATTTGAAGCTATCTCGTTTGTTTCGCATGCAGTTAAAGCTAAATCATGTATGTCACCAGTATTTGTAGCTAAACCATTTGATTCGCATGAATATTAAGGTGAACCATGTGTTTCGAGTGAATGTGAAACTAAATCGTGTGTTCCGAATGGATTTGAAGCTAACACGTTTGTTTTGCATGCATTCGAAGCTAAATCATGTACATCACAAATATTTGAAGCAAAATCATACGATTCGCATAGATTTGAAGCTAATCCTTCTACTTCGCATTGATTTTAAGCTAAATCATTTGTTTCGGGTGGTTTTGAAGTTAACTCGTTTGTTTCCCATGCAGTTGAAGCTAATTCATGTATAAAACTAGTATTTGAAGCTAAACCATTTGTTTGGCGTGGATTTCGAGCTAAGCCTTCTACTTCGCATAGATTTGAAGTTAGATAATGTGTTTCGCATGGATATGAAGCCAACTCGTTTGTTTCGCATGCAGTTGAAGCTAAATCATGTATATCACAAGTATTTGAAGCTAAACCATTTGTATCGCATGGATTCGAAGATCAGCTTTCTACTTCGCATTGATTTGAATGTAAATGATGTGTTTGGCATAGATTTGATGCTAACTCGTTTGTTTAGCATTCAGTTGAAGCTAAATCATGTATATCACAAGGATTTGAAGCTAAACCATTTGTTTCTCATGTATTTGATGCTAAGACTTCTACTTCGCATTGATTTGAAGCTAAATCATGTGACTCGCATGGATTTGAAGTTAACTCGTTTGTTTCACATGCAGTTGAAGCTAAATCATGTATGTCACAGGTATTTGAAGCATAACCATTTGTTTCGAATGGATTTGAAGCTAAGCTATCTGCTTCGCATTGATTTGAAGCTCAATCATGTGTTTCGCTTGGATTTGAAGCTAACTCGTTTGTTTCGCATGCACTTGAAGGTAAATCATGTATGTCACAAGTATTTGTAGCTAAACCATTTGATTCGCATGAATATTAAGGTGAACCATGTGTTTCGAATGAATGTGAAACTAAATCGTGTGTTTCGAATGGATTTGAAGCTAACACGTTTGTTTTGCATGCAGTTGAAGCTGAATCATGTATATCCCAAGTATTTCAAGCTGAACCATTTGACTTCTATGGATATGAAGCTAAGCCTTCTACTTCGCATTGATTTGGAGCTACATCATGTGTCTCGCATGAATTTAAAGCTAACTCGTTTTTTTCGCCTGCATTTGAAACTAAATCATGTATATCACAAATATTTGAAGCTAAATCATTCGATTCGCATGGATTTGAAGCTAAGCCTTCTACTTCGAATTGATTTTAAGCTAAATCATGTGTTTCGCATGGATTTGAAGCTAACTCGTTTGTTTCACATGCAGTTGAAGCTAAATCATGTATATCACAAGTATTTGAAGCTATACCATTTGCTTCGCATGGATTTGGAGCTAAGCCTTCTACTTCGCATTGATTTGAAGCTGAATCATGTGTTTCGCTTGGATTTGAAGATAACTCGTTTGTTTCACATGCAGTTGAAGTTAAATCATGTATATCACAAGTATTTGAAGCTAAACCATTTGTTTCGTTTGGATTTGAAGCTAAGCCTTCTACTTCGCATTGATTTGAAGCTGAATCATGTGTTTCGCTTGGATTTGAAGATAACTCGTTTGTTTCGCATGCAGTTGAAGTTAAATCATGTATATCACAAGTATTTGAAGCGAAACCATTTGTTTCGTTTGGATTTGAAGCTAAGCCTTCTACTTCGCATTGATTTGAAGCTAAATCATGTGTTTAGCTTGAGTTTGAAGTTAACACGTCTGTTTCACATGTAGTTGAAGCTAAATCATGTATATCACAGGTATTTGAATGTAAACCATTTGTTTCGCATGGATTTGAAGCTAAGCCTTCGACTTCGCATTGATTTGAAGCTGAATCATGTGTTTCGCATGGATTTGAAGCTAACTCGTTTGTTTCAAATGCAGTTCAAGCTAATTCATGTATAAAACTAGTATTTGAAGCTAAACCATTTGTTTGGCGTGGATTTCGAGCTAAGCCTTCTACTTCGCATAGATTTGAAGTTAGATAATGTGTTTCGCATGGATATGAAGCCAACTCGTTTGTTTCGCATGCAGTTGAAGCTAAATCATGTATATCGCAAGTATTTGAAGCTACACCATTTGTTTCGCATGGA
Organism: Megalopta genalis; assembly: GCF_051020955.1. Classification (NCBI taxonomy): domain Eukaryota; kingdom Metazoa; phylum Arthropoda; class Insecta; order Hymenoptera; family Halictidae; genus Megalopta; species Megalopta genalis. The sequence continues at coordinate 46,392 of NW_027477248.1, forward strand.
TTTGAAGCTAAGCCTTCTACTTCGCATTGATTTTAAGCTAAATCATGTGTTTCGCATGGATTTGAAGCTAACTCGTTTGTTTCAAATGCAGTTGAAGCTAAATCATGTATATCACAAGTATTTGAAGCTACACCATTTGTTTCGCATGGATTTGAAGCTAAGCCTTCTACTTCGCATTGATTTGAAGCTGAATCATGTGTTTCGCTTGGATTTGAAGCTATCTCGTTTGTTTCGCATGCAGTTAAAGCTAAATCATGTATGTCACCAGTATTTGTAGCTAAACCATTTGATTCGCATGAATATTAAGGTGAACCATGTGTTTCGAATGAATGTGAAACTAAATCGTGTGTTCCGAATGGATTTGAAGCTAACACGTTTGTTTTGCATGCATTGGAAGCTAAATCATGTATATCACAAATATTTGAAGCAAAATCATACGATTCGCATAGATTTGAAGCTAATCCTTCTACTTCGCATTGATTTTAAGCTAAATCATTTGTTTCGGGTGGTTTTGAAGTTAACTCGTTTGTTTCCCATGCAGTTGAAGCTAATTCATGTATAAAACTAGTATTTGAAGCTAAACCATTTGTTTGGCGTGGATTTCGAGCTAAGCCTTCTACTTCGCATAGATTTGAAGTTAGATAATGTGTTTCGCATGGATATGAAGCCAACTCGTTTGTTTCGCATGCAGTTGAAGCTAAATCATGTATATCACAAGTATTTGAAGCTAAACCATTTGTATCGCATGGATTCGAAGATCAGCTTTCTACTTCGCATTGATTTGAATGTAAATGATGTGTTTGGCATAGATTTGATGCTAACTCGTTTGTTTAGCATTCAGTTGAAGCTAAATCATGTATATCACAAGGATTTGAAGCTAAACCATTTGTTTCTCATGTATTTGAAGCTAAGACTTCTACTTCGCATTGATTTGAAGCTAAATCATGTGACTCGCATGGATTTGAAGTTAACTCGTTTGTTTCACATGCAGTTGAAGCTAAATCATGTATGTCACAGGTATTTGAAGCATAACCATTTGTTTCGAATGGATTTGAAGCTAAGCTATCTGCTTCGCATTGATTTGAAGCTCAATCATGTGTTTCGCTTGGATTTGAAGCTAACTCGTTTGTTTCGCATGCACTTGAAGGTAAATCATGTATGTCACAAGTATTTGTAGCTAAACCATTTGATTCGCACGAATATTAAGGTGAACCATGTGTTTCGAATGAATGTGAAACTAAATCGTGTGTTTCGAATGGATTTGAAGCTAACACGTTTGTTTTGCATGCAGTTGAAGCTGAATCATGTATATCCCAAGTATTTCAAGCTGAACCATTTGACTTCTATGGATTTGAAGTTAAGCTTTCTACTTCGCATTGATTTGACGCTCAATCATGTGTTTCGCTTGGATTTGAAGCTAACTCGTTTGTTTCGCATGCAGTTGAAGCTAAATCATGTATCTCACAAGTATTTGTAGCTAAACCATTTGATTCGCATGAATATTAAGGTGAACCATGTGTTTCGAATGAATGTGAAACTAAATCGTGTGTTTCGAATGGATTTGAAGCTAACACGTTTGTTTTGCATGCAGTTGAAGCTGAATCATGTATATCACAAGTATTTGTAGCTAAACCATTTGATTCGCATGAATATTAAGGTGAACCATGTATTTCGAATGAATGTGAAACTAAATCGTGTGTTTCGAATGGATTTGAAGCTAACACGTTTGTTTTGCATGCTGTTGAAGCTATATCCCTTATATTTGCAAGCATTTGAAGCCAAATCATACCTTTTTCATGGTTCTGAAGCTAAGCCTTCTACTTCGCATTGATTTGAAGTTAAATCATGTGTTTCCTTCGAGTGTGAAGCTAAATCGTTTGTTTCGCGTGCAGTTGATGCTGAATCATGTATATCACAAGTATTTGAAGCTAAACCATTTGTTTCTCATGGATTTGATGCTAAAACATGTGTTACGCTTGAATTTGAAACTAACACGTTTGTTTCACATGCAGTTGAAGCTAAATCATGTATATCACAAATATTTGAAGCTGAATCATTCGATTCACATGGATTTGAAGCTAAGCCTTCTACTTCGCATTGATTTTATGCTAAATCATGTGTTTCGCATGGATTTGAAGCTAACTCGTTTGTTTCACATGCAGTTGAAGCTAAATCAAGTATATCACAAGTATTTGAAGCTATACCATTTGTTTCGCATGCGGTTAAAGCTAAATCATGTATGTCACCAGTATTTGTAGCTAAACCATTTGATTCGCATGAATATTAAGGTGAACCATGTGTTTCGAATGAATGTGAAACTAAATCGTGTGTCCCGAATGGATTTGAAGCTGACACGTTTGTTTTGCATGCATTGGAAGCTAAATCATGTATATCACAAATATTTGAAGCAAAATCATTCGATTCGCATGGATTTGAAGCTAATCCTTCTACTTCGAATTGATTTTAAGCTAAATCATTTGTTTCGCGTGGTTTTGAAGTTAACTCGTTTGTTTCACATGCAGTTGAAGTTAAATCATGTATATCACAAGTATTTGAAGCGAAACCATTTGTTTCGTTTGGATTTGAAGCTAAGCCTTCTACTTCGCATTGATTTGAAGCTAAATCATGTGTTTCGCTTGAGTTTGAAGTTAACACGTCTGTTTCACATGTAGTTGAAGCTAAATCATGTATATCACAGGTATTTGAATGTAAACCATTTGTTTCGCATGGATTTGAAGCTAAGCCTTCGACTTCGCATTGATTTGAAGCTGAATCATGTGTTTCGCATGGATTTGAAGCTAACTCGTTTGTTTCAAATGCAGTTGAAGCTAATTCATGTATAAAACTAGTATTTGAAGCTAAACCATTTGTTTGGCGTGGATTTCGAGCTAAGCCTTCTACTTCGCATAGATTTGAAGTTAGATAATGTGTTTCGCATGGATATGAAGCCAACTCGATTGTTTCGCATGCAGTTGAAGCTAAATCATGTATATCGCAAGTATTTGAAGCTACACCATTTGTTTCGCATGGATTTGAAGCTAAGCCTTCTACTTCGCATTGATTTTAAGCTAAATCATGTGTTTCGCATGGATTTGGAGCTAACTCGTTTGTTTCAAATGCAGTTGAAGCTAAATCATGTATATCACAAGTATTTGAAGCTACACCATTTGTTTCGCATGGATTTGAAGCTAAGCCTTCTACTTCGCATTGATTTGAAGCTGAATCATGTGTTTCGCTTGGATTTGCAGATAACTCGTTTGTTTCGCATGCAGTTGAAGCTAAATCATGTATATCTCAAATATTTGAAGCTAAATCATTCGATTCGCAAGGATTTGAATCTAAGCCTTCTACTTCGCATTGATTTGAAGCTGAATCATGTGTTTCGCTTGCATTTGAAGCTAACTCGTTTGTTTCGCATGCAGTTGAAGCTAAATCATGTATATCACAAGTATTGGAAGCTATACCATTTGTTTCGCATTGATTTGAAGCTAAGCCTTCTACTTCGCATTGATTTGGGGCTGAATCATGTGTTTCGCTTGGATTTGAAGATAACTCGTTTGTTTCGCATGCAGTTGAAGTTAAATCATGTATATCACAAGTATTTGAAGCTAAACCATTTGTTTCGTTTGGATTTGAAGCTAAGCCTTCTACTTCGCATTGATTTGAAGCTAAATCATGTGTTTCGCTTGAGTTTGAAGTTAACACGTCTGTTTCACATGTAGTTGAAGCTAAATCATGTATATCACAGGTATTTGAATGTAAACCATTTGTTTCGCATGGATTTGAAGCTAAGCCTTCTACTTCGCATCGATTTGAAGCTGAATCATGTGTTTCGCTTGGATTTGAAGCTAACTCGTTTGTTTCGCATGCAGTTGAAGCTAAATCATGTATGTCACAAGTATTTGTAGCTAAACCATTTGATTCGCATGAATATTAAGGTGAACTATGTTTTTCGAATGAATGTGAAACTAAATGGTGTGTTTCGAATGGATTTGAAGCTAACACGTTTGTTTTGCACGCTGTTGAAGCTGAATCATGTATATCACAAGTATTTGAAGCTGAACCATTTGACTTCTATGGATTTGAAGCTAAGCCTTCTACTTCGCATTGATTTGGAGCTAAATCATGTGTCTCGCATGAATTTAAAGCTAACTCGTTTTTTTCGCCTACATTTGAAGCTAAATCATGTATATCTCAAATATTTGAAGCTAAATCATTCGATTCGCATGGATTTGAAGCTAAGCCTTCTACTTCGCATTGATTTGGAGCTGAATCATTTGTTTCGCTTGGATTTGAAGATAACTCGTTTGTTTCGCATGCAGTTGAAGTTAAATCATGTATATCACAAGTATTTGAAGCTAAACCATTTGTTTCGTTTGGATTTGAAGCTAAGCCTTCTACTTCGCATTGATTGGAAGCTAAATCATGTGTTTCGCTTGAGTTTGAAGTTAACACGTCTGTTTCACATGTAGTTGAAGTTAAATCATGTATATCACAGGTATTTGAATGTAAACCATTTGTTTCGCATGGATTTGAAGCTAAGCCTTCTACTTCGCATTGATTTGAAGCTGAATCATGTGTTTCGTTTGGATTAGAAGCTAACTCGTTTGTTTCGCATGCAGTTGAAGCTAAATCATGTATATCACAAGTATTGGAAGCTATACCATTTGTTTCGCATTGATTTGAAGCTAAGCCTTCTACTTCGCATTGATTTGGGGCTGAATCATGTGTTCCGCTTGGATTTGAAGATAACTCGTTTGTTTCGCATGCAGTTGAAGTTGAATCATGTATATCACAAGTATTTGAAGCTAAACCATTTCTTTCGTTTGGATTTGAAGCTAAGCCTTCTACTTCGCATTGATTTGAAGCTAAATCATGTGTTTCGCTTGAGTTTGAAGTTAACACGTCTGTTTCACATGTAGTTGAAGCTAAATCATGTATATCACAGGTATTTGAATGTAAACCATTTGTTTCGCATGGATTTGAAGCTAAGCCTTCTACTTCGCATTGATTTGAAGCTGAATCATGTGTTTCGTTTGGATTAGAAGCTAACTCGTTTGTATCACATGCAGTTGAAGCTAAATCATGTATATCACAGGTATTTGAAGCATAACCATTTGTTTCGCATGGATTTGATGCTAAGCTTTCTACTTCGCATTGATTTGACGCTCAATCATGTGTTTCGCTTGGATTTGAAGCTAACTCGTTTGTTTCGCATGCAGTTGAAGCTGAATCATGTATATCACAAGTATTTCAAGCTGAACCATTTGACTTCTATGGATTTGAAGCTAAGCCTTCTACTTCGCATTGATTTGGAGCTAAATCATGTGTCTCGCATGGATTTGAAGCTAACTCGTTTGTTTCACATGCAGTTGAAGCTAAATCATGTATATCACAAGTATTTGAAGCTATACCAATCGCTTCGCATGGATTTGAAGCTAAGCCTTCTACTTCGCATTGATTTGAAGCTGAATCATGTGCTTCGCTTGAATTTGAAGCTAACTCGTTTGTTTCGCATGCAGTTGAAGCTAAATCATGTATGTCATACGATCTGTAGCTAAACTATTTGATTCGCATGAATATTAAGGTGAACTATGTGTTTCGAATGAATGTGAAACTAAATGGTGTGTTTCGAATGGATTTGAAGCTAACACGTTTGTTTTGCATGCAGTTGAAGCTAAATCATGTATATCACAAGTATTTGAAGCTGACCCATTTGACTTCTATTGATTTGAAGCTAAGCCTTCCACTTCGCATTGATTTGGAGCTAAATCATGTGTCTCGCATGAATTTAAAGCTAACTAGTTTTTTTCGCCTGCATTTGAAGTTAAATCATGTATATCACAAATATTCGAAGCTAAATCATTCGATTCGCATGGATTTGAAGCTAAGCCTTCTACTTCGCATTGATTTTAAGCTAAATCATTTGTTTCGCATGGATTTGAAGCTAACTCGTTTGTTTCACATGCAGTTGAAGCTAAATCCTGTATATCACAAGTATTTGAAGCTATACCATTTGTTTCGCATGGATTTGAAGCTAAGCCTTCTACTTCGCATTGATTTGAAGCTGAATCATGTGTTTCGCTTGGATTTGAAGATAACTCGTTTGTTTCACATGCAGTTGAAGTTAAATCATGTATATCACAAGTATTTGAAGCTAAACCATTTGTTTCGTTTGGATTTGAAGCTAAGCCTTCTACTTCGCATTGATTTGAAGCTGAATCATGTGTTTCGCTTGGATTTGAAGATAACTCGTTTGTTTCGCATGCAGTTGAAGCTAAATCATGTATATCACAAATATTTGAAGCTGAATCATTCGATTCACATGGATTTGAAGCTAAGCCTTCTACTTCGCATTGATTTTATGCTAAATCATGTGTTTCGCATGGATTTGAAGCTAACTCGTTTGTTTCACATGCAGTTGAAGCTAAATCATGTATATCACAAGTATTTGAAGCTATACCATTTGCATCGCATGGATTTGGAGCTAAGCCTTCTACTTCGCATTGATTTGAAGCTGAATCATGTGTTTCGCTTGGATTTGAAGATAACTCGTTTGTTTCACATGCAGTTGAAGTTAACTCATGTATATCGCAAGTATTTGAAGCTAAACCATTTGTTTCGTTTGGATTTGAACCTAAGCCTTCTACTTCCCATTGATTTGAAGCTAAATCATGTGTTTCGCTTGAGTTTGAAGTTAACACGTCTGTTTCACATGTAGTTGAAGCTAAATCATGTATATCACAGGTATTTGAATGTAAACCATTTGTTTCGCATGGATTTGAAGCTAAGCCTTCGACTTCGCATTGATTTGAAGCTGAATCATGTGTTTCGCATGGATTTGAAGCTAACTCGTTTGTTTCAAATGCAGTTGAAGCTAATTCATGTATAAAACTAGTATTTGAAGCTAAACCATTTGTTTGGCGTGGATTTCGAGCTAAGCCTTCTACTTCGCATAGATTTGAAGTTAGATAATGTGTTTCGCATGGATATGAAGCCAACTCGATTGTTTCGCATGCAGTTGAAGCTAAATCATGTATATCGCAAGTATTTGAAGCTACACCATTTGTTTCGCATGGATTTGAAGCTAAGCCTTCTACTTCGCATTGATTTTAAGCTAAATCATGTGTTTCGCATGGATTTGGAGCTAACTCGTTTGTTTCAAATGCAGTTGAAGCTAAATCATGTATATCACAAGTATTTGAAGCTACACCATTTGTTTCGCATGGATTTGAAGCTAAGCCTTCTACTTCGCATTGATTTGAAGCTGAATCATGTGTTTCGCTTGGATTTGCAGATAACTCGTTTGTTTCGCATGCAGTTGAAGCTAAATCATGTATATCTCAAATATTTGAAGCTAAATCATTCGATTCGCAAGGATTTGAATCTAAGCCTTCTACTTCGCATTGATTTGAAGCTGAATCATGTGTTTCGCTTGCATTTGAAGCTAACTCGTTTGTTTCGCATGCAGTTGAAGCTAAATCATGTATATCACAAGTATTGGAAGCTATACCATTTGTTTCGCATTGATTTGAAGCTAAGCCTTCTACTTCGCATTGATTTGGGGCTGAATCATGTGTTTCGCTTGGATTTGAAGATAACTCGTTTGTTTCGCATGCAGTTGAAGTTAAATCATGTATATCACAAGTATTTGAAGCTAAACCATTTGTTTCGTTTGGATTTGAAGCTAAGCCTTCTACTTCGCATTGATTTGAAGCTAAATCATGTGTTTCGCTTGAGTTTGAAGTTAACACGTCTGTTTCACATGTAGTTGAAGCTAAATCATGTATATCACAGGTATTTGAATGTAAACCATTTGTTTCGCATGGATTTGAAGCTAAGCCTTCTACTTCGCATCGATTTGAAGCTGAATCATGTGTTTCGCTTGGATTTGAAGCTAACTCGTTTGTTTCGCATGCAGTTGAAGCTAAATCATGTATGTCACAAGTATTTGTAGCTAAACCATTTGATTCGCATGAATATTAAGGTGAACTATGTTTTTCGAATGAATGTGAAACTAAATGGTGTGTTTCGAATGGATTTGAAGCTAACACGTTTGTTTTGCACGCTGTTGAAGCTGAATCATGTATATCACAAGTATTTGAAGCTGAACCATTTGACTTCTATGGATTTGAAGCTAAGCCTTCTACTTCGCATTGATTTGGAGCTAAATCATGTGTCTCGCATGAATTTAAAGCTAACTCGTTTTTTTCGCCTACATTTGAAGCTAAATCATGTATATCTCAAATATTTGAAGCTAAATCATTCGATTCGCATGGATTTGAAGCTAAGCCTTCTACTTCGCATTGATTTGGAGCTGAATCATTTGTTTCGCTTGGATTTGAAGATAACTCGTTTGTTTCGCATGCAGTTGAAGTTAAATCATGTATATCACAAGTATTTGAAGCTAAACCATTTGTTTCGTTTGGATTTGAAGCTAAGCCTTCTACTTCGCATTGATTGGAAGCTAAATCATGTGTTTCGCTTGAGTTTGAAGTTAACACGTCTGTTTCACATGTAGTTGAAGTTAAATCATGTATATCACAGGTATTTGAATGTAAACCATTTGTTTCGCATGGATTTGAAGCTAAGCCTTCTACTTCGCATTGATTTGAAGCTGAATCATGTGTTTCGTTTGGATTAGAAGCTAACTCGTTTGTTTCGCATGCAGTTGAAGCTAAATCATGTATATCACAAGTATTGGAAGCTATACCATTTGTTTCGCATTGATTTGAAGCTAAGCCTTCTACTTCGCATTGATTTGGGGCTGAATCATGTGTTCCGCTTGGATTTGAAGATAACTCGTTTGTTTCGCATGCAGTTGAAGTTGAATCATGTATATCACAAGTATTTGAAGCTAAACCATTTCTTTCGTTTGGATTTGAAGCTAAGCCTTCTACTTCGCATTGATTTGAAGCTAAATCATGTGTTTCGCTTGAGTTTGAAGTTAACACGTCTGTTTCACATGTAGTTGAAGCTAAATCATGTATATCACAGGTATTTGAATGTAAACCATTTGTTTCGCATGGATTTGAAGCTAAGCCTTCTACTTCGCATTGATTTGAAGCTGAATCATGTGTTTCGTTTGGATTAGAAGCTAACTCGTTTGTATCACATGCAGTTGAAGCTAAATCATGTATATCACAGGTATTTGAAGCATAACCATTTGTTTCGCATGGATTTGATGCTAAGCTTTCTACTTCGCATTGATTTGACGCTCAATCATGTGTTTCGCTTGGATTTGAAGCTAACTCGTTTGTTTCGCATGCAGTTGAAGCTGAATCATGTATATCACAAGTATTTCAAGCTGAACCATTTGACTTCTATGGATTTGAAGCTAAGCCTTCTACTTCGCATTGATTTGGAGCTAAATCATGTGTCTCGCATGGATTTGAAGCTAACTCGTTTGTTTCACATGCAGTTGAAGCTAAATCATGTATATCACAAGTATTTGAAGCTATACCAATCGCTTCGCATGGATTTGAAGCTAAGCCTTCTACTTCGCATTGATTTGAAGCTGAATCATGTGCTTCGCTTGAATTTGAAGCTAACTCGTTTGTTTCGCATGCAGTTGAAGCTAAATCATGTATGTCATACGATCTGTAGCTAAACTATTTGATTCGCATGAATATTAAGGTGAACTATGTGTTTCGAATGAATGTGAAACTAAATGGTGTGTTTCGAATGGATTTGAAGCTAACACGTTTGTTTTGCATGCAGTTGAAGCTAAATCATGTATATCACAAGTATTTGAAGCTGACCCATTTGACTTCTATTGATTTGAAGCTAAGCCTTCCACTTCGCATTGATTTGGAGCTAAATCATGTGTCTCGCATGAATTTAAAGCTAACTAGTTTTTTTCGCCTGCATTTGAAGTTAAATCATGTATATCACAAATATTCGAAGCTAAATCATTCGATTCGCATGGATTTGAAGCTAAGCCTTCTACTTCGCATTGATTTTAAGCTAAATCATTTGTTTCGCATGGATTTGAAGCTAACTCGTTTGTTTCACATGCAGTTGAAGCTAAATCCTGTATATCACAAGTATTTGAAGCTATACCATTTGTTTCGCATGGATTTGAAGCTAAGCCTTCTACTTCGCATTGATTTGAAGCTGAATCATGTGTTTCGCTTGGATTTGAAGATAACTCGTTTGTTTCACATGCAGTTGAAGTTAAATCATGTATATCACAAGTATTTGAAGCTAAACCATTTGTTTCGTTTGGATTTGAAGCTAAGCCTTCTACTTCGCATTGATTTGAAGCTGAATCATGTGTTTCGCTTGGATTTGAAGATAACTCGTTTGTTTCGCATGCAGTTGAAGCTAAATCATGTATATCACAAATATTTGAAGCTGAATCATTCGATTCACATGGATTTGAAGCTAAGCCTTCTACTTCGCATTGATTTTATGCTAAATCATGTGTTTCGCATGGATTTGAAGCTAACTCGTTTGTTTCACATGCAGTTGAAGCTAAATCATGTATATCACAAGTATTTGAAGCTATACCATTTGCATCGCATGGATTTGGAGCTAAGCCTTCTACTTCGCATTGATTTGAAGCTGAATCATGTGTTTCGCTTGGATTTGAAGATAACTCGTTTGTTTCACATGCAGTTGAAGTTAACTCATGTATATCGCAAGTATTTGAAGCTAAACCATTTGTTTCGTTTGGATTTGAACCTAAGCCTTCTACTTCCCATTGATTTGAAGCTGAATCATGTGTTTCGCTTGGATTTGAAGATAACTCGTTTGTTTCGCATGCAGTTGAAGCTAAATCATGTATATCACAAATATTTGAAGCTGAATCATTCGATTCACATGGATTTGAAGCTAAGCCTTCTACTTCGCATTGATTTGAAGCTGAATCATGTGTTTCGCTTGGATTTGCAGATAACTCGTTTGGTTCGCATGCAGTTGAAGCTAAATCATGTATATCTCAAATATTTGAAGCTAAATCATTCGATTCGCAAGGATTTGAATCTAAGCCTTCTACTTCGCATTGATTTGAAGCTGAATCATGTGTTTCGCTTGCATTTGAAGCTAACTCGTTTGTTTCGCATGCAGTTGAAGCTAAATCATGTATATCACAAGTATTGGAAGCTATACCATTTGTTTTGCATTGATTTGAAGCTAAGCCTTCTACTTCGCATTGATTTGGGGCTGAATCATGTGTTTCGCTTGGATTTGAAGATAACTCGTTTGTTTCGCATGCAGTTGAAGTTAAATCATGTATATCACAAGTATTTGAAGCTAAACCATTTGTTTCGTTTGGATTTGAAGCTAAGCCTTCTACTTCGCATTGATTTGAAGCTAAATCATGTGTTTCGCTTGAGTTTGAAGTTAACACGTCTGTTTCACATGTAGTTGAAGTTAAATCATGTATATCACAGGTATTTGAATGTAAACCATTTGTTTCGCATGGATTTGAAGCTAAGCCTTCTACTTCGCATTGATTTGAAGCTGAATCATGTGTTTCGTTTGGATTAGAAGCTAACTCGTTTGTTTCACATGCAGTTGAAACTAAATCATGTATATCACAGCTATTTGAAGCATAACCATTTGTTTCGCATGGATTTGAAGTTAAGCTTTCTACTTCGCATTGATTTGACGCTCAATCATGTGTTTCGCTTGGATTTGAAGCTAACTCGTTTGTTTCGCATGCAGTTGAAGCTAAATCATGTATGTCACAAGTATTTGAAGCTGAAACATTCGATTCGCCTGGATTTGAAGCTAAGCCTAATACTTCGCATTGATTTGAAGCTGAATCATGTGTTTCGCTTGCATTTGAAGCTAACTCGTTTGTTTCGCATGCAGTTGAAGCTAAATCATGTATATCACAAGTATTGGAAGCTATACCATTTGTTTCGCATTGATTTGAAGCTAAGCCTTCTACTTCGCATTGATTTGGGGCTGAATCATGTGTTTCGCTTGGATTTGAAGATAACTCGTTTGTTTCGCATGCAGTTGAAGTTAAATCATGTATATCACAAGTATTTGAAGCTAAACCATTTGTTTCGTTTGGATTTGAAGCTAAGCCTTCTACTTCGCATTGATTTGAAGCTAAATCATGTGTTTCGCTTGAGTTTGAAGTTAACACGTCTGTTTCACATGTAGTTGAAGTTAAATCATGTATATCACAGGTATTTGAATGTAAACCATTTGTTTCGCATGGATTTGAAGCTAAGCCTTCTACTTCGCATTGATTTGAAGCTGAATCATGTGTTTCGTTTGGATTAGAAGCTAACTCGTTTGTTTCACATGCAGTTGAAACTAAATCATGTATATCACAGCTATTTGAAGCATAACCATTTGTTTCGCATGGATTTGAAGTTAAGCTTTCTACTTCGCATTGATTTGACGCTCAATCATGTGTTTCGCTTGGATTTGAAGCTAACTCGTTTGTTTCGCATGCAGTTGAAGCTAAATCATGTATGTCACAAGTATTTGAAGCTGAAACATTCGATTCGCCTGGATTTGAAGCTAAGCCTAATACTTCGCATTGATTTGAAGCTGAATCATGTGTTTCGCTTGCATTTGAAGCTAACTCGTTTGTTTCGCATGCAGTTGAAGCTAAATCATGTATATCACAAGTATTGGAAGCTATACCATTTGTTTCGCATTGATTTGAAGCTAAGCCTTCTACTTCGCATTGATTTGGGGCTGAATCATGTGTTTCGCTTGGATTTGAAGATAACTCGTTTGTTTCGCATGCAGTTGAAGTTAAATCATGTATATCACAAGTATTTGAAGCTAAACCATTTGTTTCGTTTGGATTTGAAGCTAAGCCTTCTACTTCGCATTGATTTGAAGCTAAATCATGTGTTTCGCTTGAGTTTGAAGTTAACACGTCTGTTTCACATGTAGTTGAAGCTAAATCATGTATATCACAGGTATTTGAATGTAAACCATTTGTTTCGCATGGATTTGAAGCTAAGCCTTCTACTTCGCATTGATTTGAAGCTGAATCATGTGTTTCGTTTGGATTAGAAGCTAACTCGTTTGTTTCACATGCAGTTGAAGCTAAATCATGTATATCACAGGTATTTGAAGCATAACCATTTGTTTCGCATGGATTTGATGCTAAGCTTTCTACTTCGCATTGATTTGACGCTCAATCATGTGTTTCGCTTGGATTTGAAGCTAACTCGTTTGTTTCGCATGCAGTTGAAGCTAAATCATGTATGTCACAAGTATTTGTAGCTAAACCATTTGATTCGCATGAATGTTAAGGCGGACCATGTGTATCGAATGAATGTGAAACTAAATCGTGTGTTTCGAATGGATTTGAAGCTAACACGTTTGTTTTGCATGCAGTTGAAGCTGAATCATGTATATCACAAGTATTTGAAGCTGAACCATTTGACTTCTATGGATTTGGAGCTAAGCCTTCTACTTCGCATTGATTTCGAGCTAAATCATGTGTATCGCATGAATTTAAAGCTAACTCGATTTTTTCGCCTGCATTTGAAGCTAAATCATGTATATCACAAATATTTGAAGCTAAATCATTCGATTCGCATGGATTTGAAGCTAAGCCTTCTACTTCGCATTGATTTTAAGCTAAATCATGTGTTTCGCATGGATTTGAAGCTAACTCGTTTTTCTCACATGCAGTTGAAGCTAAATCATGTATATCACAAGTATTTGAAGCTATACCATTTGCTTCGCATGGATTTGTAGCTAAGCCTTCTACTTCGCATTGATTTGAAGCTGAATCATGTGTTTCGCTTGGATTTGAAGCTAACTCGTTTGTTTCGCTTGCAGTTGAAGCTAAATCATGTATATCACAGGTATTTGAATGTAAACCATTTGTTTCGCATGGATTTGAAGCTAAGCCTTCTACTTCGCATTGATTTTAAGCTAAATCATGTGTTTCGAATGAATGTGAAACTAAATCGTGTGTTTCGAATGGATTTGAAGCTAACACGTTTGTTTTGCATGCAGTTGAAGCTGAATCATGTATATCACAAGTATTTCAAGCTGAACCATTTGACTTCTATGGATTTGAAGCTAAGCCTTCTACTTCGCATTGATTTGGAGCTCAATCATGTGTCTCGCTTGAATTTAAAGCTAACTCGTTTTTTTCGCCTGCATTTGAAACTAAATCATGTATATAACAAATATTTGAAGCTAAATCATTCGATTCGCATGGATTTAAAGCTAAGCCTTCTACTTCGCATTGATTTTAAGCTAAATCATGTGTTTCGCATGGATTTGAAGCTAACTCGTTTGTTTCACATGCAGATGAAGCTAAATCATGTATATCACAGCTATTTGAAGCATAACCATTTGTTTCGCATGGAATTGAAGCTAAGCATTCTACTTCGCATTGATTTGACGCTCAATCATGTGTTTCGCTTGGATTTGAAGCTAACTCGTTTGTTTCGCATGCAGTTGAAGCTAAATCATGTATGTCACAAGTATTTGTAGCAAAACCATTTGATTCGCATGAACATTAAGGTGAACCATGTGTTTCGAATGAATGTGGAACTATATCGTTTGTTTCAAATGGATTTGAAGCTAACACGTTTGTTTTGCATGCAGTTGAAGCTAAATCATGTATATCACAAGTATTTGAAGCTGAACCATTTGACTTCTATTGATTTGAAGCTAAGCCTTCCACTTCGCATTGATTTGGAGCTAAATCATGTGTCTCGCATGAATTTAAAGATAACTAGATTTTTTCGCCTGCATTTGAAGTTAAATCATGTATATCACAAATATTTGAAGCTAAATCATTCGATTCGCATGGATTTGAAGCTAAGCCTTCTACTTCGCATTGATTTTCAGCTAAATCATTTGTTTCGCATGGATTTAAAGCTAACTCGTTTGTTTCACATGCATTTGAAGCTAAATCCTGTATATCACAAGTATTTGAAGCTATACCATTTGTTTCGCATGGATTTGAAGCTAAGCCTTCTACTTCGCATTGATTTGAAGCTGAATCATGTGTTTCGCTTATATTTGAAGCTAACTCGTTTGTTTCGCATGCAGTTGAAGCTAAATCATGTATGTCACAAGTATTTGTAGCTAAACCATTTGATTTGCATGAATATTAAGGTGAACCATGTGTTTCGAATGAATGTGAAACTAAATCGTGTGTTTCGAATGGATTTGAAGCTAACACGTTTGTTTTGCATGCAATTGAATCTGAATCATGTATATCACAAGTATTTGAAGCTGAACCATTTGACTTCTATGGATTTGGAGCTAAGCCTGCTACTTCGCATTGATTTCGAGCTAAATCATGTGTCTCGCATGAATTTAAAGCTAACTCGATTTTTTCGCCTGTATTTGAAGCTAAATCATGTATATCACAAATATTTGAAGCTAAATCATTCGATTCGCATGGATTTGAAGCTAAGCCTTCTACTTCGCATTGATTTTAAGCTAAATCATGTGTTTCGCATGGATTTGAAGCTAACTCGTTTTTCTCACATGCAGTTGAAGCTAAATCATGTATATCACAAGTATTTGAAGCTATACCATTTGCTTCGCATGGATTTGTAGCTAAGCCTTCTACTTCGCATTGATTTGAAGCTGAATCATGTGTTTCGCTTGGATTTGAAGCTAACTCGTTTCTTTCGCATGCAGTTGAAGCTAATCATGTATGTCACAAGTATTTGTAGCTAAACCATTTTATTCGCATGAATATTAAGGTGAACCATGTGTTTCGAATGAATGTGAAACTAAATGGTGTGTTTCGAATGGATTTGAAGCTAACACGTTTGTTTTGCACGCTGTTGAAGCTGAATCATGTATATCACAAGTATTTGAAGCTGAACCATTTGACTTCTATGGATTTGCAGATAAGGCTTCTACTTCGCATTGATTTGGAGCTAAATCATGTGTCTCGCATGAATTTAAAGCTAACTCGTTTTTTTCGCCTGCATTTGAAGCTAAATCATGTATATCTCAAATATTTGAAGCTAAATCATTCGATTCGCATGGATTTGAATCTAAGCCTTCTACTTCGCATTGATTTGAAGCTGAATCATGTGTTTCGCTTGGATTTGAAGCTAACTCGTTTGTTTCGCATGCAGTTGAAGCTAAATCATGTATGTCACAAGTATTTGTAGCTAAACCATTTGATTGGCATGAATATTAAGGTGAACCATGTGTTTCGAATGAATGTGAAACTAAATCGTGTGTTTCGAATGGATTTGAAGCTAACACGTTTGTTTTGCACGCTGTTGAAGCTGAATCATGTATATCAAAAGTATTTGAAGCTGAAACATTTGATTTCTATGGATTTGAAGCTAAGCCTTCCACTTCGCATTGATTTGGAGCTAAATCATGTGTCTCGCATGAATTTAAAGCTAACTCGTTTTTATCGCCTACATTTGAAGCTAAATCATGTATATCTCAAATATTTGAAGCTAAATCATTCGATTCGCATGGATTTGAAGCTAAGCCTTCTACTTCGCATTGATTTTAAGCTAAATCATTTGTTTCGTTTGGATTAGAAGCTAACTCGTTTGTTTCACATGCAGTTGAAGCTAAATCATGTATATCACAAGTATTTGAAGCTATACCGTTTGTTTCGCATGGATTTGAAGCTAAGCCTTCTACTTCGCATTGATTTGAATCTGAATCATCTGTTTCGCTTGGATTTGAAGCTAACTCGTTTGTTTCGCATGCAGTTGAAGCTAAATCATGTATATCACAGGTATTTGAATGTAAACCATTTGTTTCGCAGGGATTCGAAGATAAGTCTCCTATTTCGCATTGATTTGAAGCTAAATCATGTGTTTAGCCTGGATTTGTATCTGAACCATTTGTTTCGCATGAATATTAAGCTAAACCATCTGTTTCGAATGAATTTGTAGATAAATCATTTATATGACAAGTATTTGAAGCTAAACCATTTGTTTCGCATGGATTCGAAGATCAGCCTTCTACTTCGCATTGATTTGAAGCTAAATCATGTGTATCGCTTGGATTAGAATCTATCTCGTTTGTTTCACCTGCATTTGAATCTAAATCATGTATATCACAAGTATTTGAAGCTAAAACATTTGTTTCTCATGGTTACGAAGATAAGCCTTCGTCGTCGCATAGATTTGAAGCTAAATCATTTGTTTCGATTGGATTTGAAGGTAACTCGCTTGTTTCGCATGCAGTTGAAGCTAAATCATGTATATCACAAATATTTGAAGCTGAATCATTGGATTCACATGGATTTGAAACTAAGCCTTCTACTTCGCATTGATTTTATGCTAAATCATGTGTTTCGCATGGATTTGAAGCTAACTCGTTTGTTTCACATGCAGTTGAAGCTAAATCATGTATATCACAAGTATTTGAAGCTATACCATTTGCTTCGCATGGATTTGGAGCTAAGCCTTCTACTTCGCATTGATTTGAAGCTGAATCATGTGTTTCGCTTGGATTTGAAGATAACTCGTTTGTTTCACATGCAGTTGAAGCTAAATCATGTATATCACAAATATTTGAAGCTGAATCATTCGATTCACATGGATTTGAAGCTAAGCCTTCTACTTCGCATTGATTTGAAGCTGAATCATGTGTTTCGCTTGGATTTGAAGATAAGTCGTTTGTTTCGCATGCAGTTGAAGCTAAATCATGTATATCTCAAATATTTGAAGCTAAATCATTCGATTCGCAAGGATTTGAATCTAAGCCTTCTACTTCGCATTGATTTGAAGCTGAATCATGTGTTTCGCTTAGATTTGAAGCTAACTCGTTTGTTTCGCATGCAGTTGAAGCTAAATCATGTATGTCACAAGTATTTGTAGCTAAACCATTTGATTCGCATGAATATTAAGGTGAACCATGTGTTTCGAATGAATGTGAAACTAAATCGTGTGTTTCGAATGGATTTGAAGCTAACACGTTTGTTTTGCATGCAGTTGAAGCTGAATCATGTATATCACAAGTATTTGAAGCTGAACCATTTGACTTCTATGGATTTGAAGCTAAGCCTTCTACTTCGCATTGATTTGGAGCTAAATCATGTGTCTCGCATGAATTTAAAGCTAACTCGTTTTTTTCGCCTACATTTGAAGCTAAATCATGTATATCTCAAATATTTGAAGCTAAACCATTTGTTTCGTTTGGATTTGAAGCTAAGCCTTCTACTTCGCATTGATTTGAAGCTAAATCATGTGTTTCGCTTGAGTTTGAAGTTAACACGTCTGTTTCACATGTAGTTGAAGTTAAATCATGTATATCACAGCTATTTGAATGTAAACCATTTGTTTCGCATGGATTTGAAGCTAATCCTTCTACTTCGCATTGATTTGAAGTTAAATCATGTGTTTCCTTCGAGTGTGAAGCTAAATCGTTTGTTTCGCGTGCAGTTGATGCTGAATCATGTATATCACAAGTATTTGAAGCTAAACCATTTGTTTCTCATGGATTTGAAGCTAAAACATGTGTTACGCTTGAATTTGAAACTAACACGTTTGTTTCGCATGCAGTTGAAGATAAATCATGTATGTCACAAGTATTTGAAGCTGAAACATTCGATTCGCCTGGATTTGAAGCTAAGCCTAATACTTCGCATTGATTTGAAGCTGAATCATGTGTTTCGCTTGCATTTGAAGCTAACTCGTTTGTTTCGCATGCAGTTGAAGCTAAATCATGTATATCACAAGTATTGGAAGCTATACCATTTGTTTCGCATTGATTTGAAGCTAAGCCTTCTACTTCGCATTGATTTGGGGCTGAATCATGTGTTTCGCTTGGATTTGAAGATAACTCGTTTGTTTCGCATGCAGTTGAAGTTAAATCATGTATATCACAAGTATTTGAAGCTAAACCATTTGTTTCGTTTGGATTTGAAGCTAAGCCTTCTACTTCGCATCGATTTGAAGCTGAATCATGTGTTTCGCTTGGATTTGAAGCTAACACGTTTGTTTCGCATGCAGTTGAAGCTAAATCATGTATGTCACAAGTATTTGTAGCTAAACCATTTGATTCGCATGAATATTAAGGTGAACTATGTGTTTCGAATGAATGTGAAACTAAATGGTGTGTTTCGAATGGATTTGAAGCTAACACGTTTGTTTTGCACGCTGTTGAAGCTGAATCATGTATATCACAAGTATTTGAAGCTGAACCATTTGACTTCTATGGATTTGCAGATAAGGCTTCTACTTCGCATTGATTTGGAGCTAAATCATGTGTCTCGCATGAATTTAAAGCTAACTCGTTTTTTTCGCCTGCATTTGAAGCTAAATCATGTATATCTCAAATATTTGAAGCTAAATCATTCGATTCGCATGGATTTGAATCTAAGCCTTCTACTTCGCATTGATTTGAAGCTGAATCATGTGTTTCGCTTGGATTTGAAGCTAACTCGTTTGTTTCGCATGCAGTTGAAGCTAAATCATGTATGTCACAAGTATTTGTAGCTAAACCATTTGATTCGCATGAATATTAAGGTGAACCATGTGTTTCGAATGAATGTGAAACTAAATCGTGTGTTTCGAATGGATTTGAAGCTAACACGTTTGTTTTGCACGCTGTTGAAGCTGAATCATGTATATCAAAAGTATTTGAAGCTGAAACATTTGATTTCTATGGATTTGAAGCTAAGCCTTCCACTTCGCATTGATTTGGAGCTAAATCATGTGTCTCGCATGAATTTAAAGCTAACTCGTTTTTATCGCCTACATTTGAAGCTAAATCATGTATATCTCAAATATTTGAAGCTAAATCATTCGATTCGCATGGATTTGAAGCTAAGCCTTCTACTTCGCATTGATTTTAAGCTAAATCATTTGTTTCGTTTGGATTAGAAGCTAACTCGTTTGTTTCACATGCAGTTGAAGCTAAATCATGTATATCACAAGTATTTGAAGCTATACCGTTTGTTTCGCATGGATTTGAAGCTAAGCCTTCTACTTCGCATTGATTTGAATCTGAATCATCTGTTTCGCTTGGATTTGAAGCTAACTCGTTTGTTTCGCATGCAGTTGAAGCTAAATCATGTATATCACAGGTATTTGAATGTAAACCATTTGTTTCGCAGGGATTCGAAGATAAGTCTCCTATTTCGCATTGATTTGAAGCTAAATCATGTGTTTAGCCTGGATTTGTATCTGAACCATTTGTTTCGCATGAATATTAAGCTAAACCATCTGTTTCGAATGAATTTGTAGATAAATCATTTATATGACAAGTATTTGAAGCTAAACCATTTGTTTCGCATGGATTCGAAGATCAGCCTTCTACTTCGCATTAATTTGAAGCTAAATCATGTGTATCGCTTGGATTAGAATCTATCTCGTTTGTTTCACCTGCATTTGAATCTAAATCATGTATATCACAAGTATTTGAAGCTATACCATTTGTTTCGCATTGATTTGAAGCTAAGCCTTCTACTTCGCATTGATTTGGGGCTGAATCATGTGTTTCGCTTGGATTTGAAGCTAACTCGCTTGTTTCGCATGCAGTTGAAGCTAAATCATGTATATTACAAGTATTTGAAGCTATACCATTTGTTTCGGATGGATTTGAAGCTAAGCCTTCTACTTCGCATTGATTTGAAGCTGAATCATGTGTTTCGCTTGGATTTGAAGCTAACTCGTTTGTTTCACATGCAGTTGAAGTTAAATCATGTATATCACAAGTATTTGAAGCTAAACCATTTGTTTCGTTTGGATTTGAAGCTAAGCCTTCTACTTCGCATTGATTTGAAGCTTAATCATGTGTTTCGCTTGGATTTGAAGATAACTCGTTTGTTTCGCATGCAGTTGAAGCTAAATCATGTATATCACAAATATTTGAAGCTGAATCATTGGATTCACATGGATTTGAAACTAAGCCTTCTACTTCGCATTGATTTTATGCTAAATCATGTGTTTCGCATGGATTTGAAGCTAACTCGTTTGTTTCACATGCAGTTGAAGCTAAATCATGTATATCACAAGTATTTGAAGCTATACCATTTGCTTCGCATGGATTTGGAGCTAAGCCTTCTACTTCGCATTGATTTGAAGCTGAATCATGTGTTTCGCTTGGATTTGAAGATAACTCGTTTGTTTCACATGCAGTTGAAGTTAACTCATGTATATCACAAGTATTTGAAGCTAAACCATTTGTTTCGTTCGGATTTGAAGCTAAGCCTTCTACTTCCCATTGATTTGAAGCTGAATCATGTGTTTCGCTTGGATTTGAAGATAACTCGTTTGTTTCGCATGCAGTTGAAGCTAAATCATGTATATCACAAATATTTGAAGCTGAATCATTCGATTCACATGGATTTGAAGCTAAGCCTTCTACTTCGCATTGATTTGAAGCTGAATCATGTGTTTCGCTTGGATTTGAAGATAAGTCGTTTGTTTCGCATGCAGTTGAAGCTAAATCATGTATATCTCAAATATTTGAAGCTAAATCATTCGATTCGCAAGGATTTGAATCTAAGCCTTCTACTTCGCATTGATTTGAAGCTGAATCATGTGTTTCGCTTAGATTTGAAGCTAACTCGTTTGTTTCGCATGCAGTTGAAGCTAAATCATGTATGTCACAAGTATTTGTAGCTAAACCATTTGATTCGCATGAATATTAAGGTGAACCATGTGTTTCGAATGAATGTGAAACTAAATCGTGTGTTTCGAATGGATTTGAAGCTAACACGTTTGTTTTGCATGCAGTTGAAGCTGAATCATGTATATCACAAGTATTTGAAGCTGAACCATTTGACTTCTATGGATTTGAAGCTAAGCCTTCTACTTCGCATTGATTTGGAGCTAAATCATGTGTCTCGCATGAATTTAAAGCTAACTCGTTTTTTTCGCCTACATTTGAAGCTAAATCATGTATATCTCAAATATTTGAAGCTAAATCATTCGATTCGCATGGATTTGAAGCTAAGCCTTCTACTTCGCATTGATTTGGAGCTGAATCATGTGTTTCGCTTGGATTTGAAGATAACTCGTTTGTTTCGCATGCAGTTGAAGTTCAATCATGTATATCACAAGTATTTGAAGCTAAACCATTTGTTTCGTTTGGATTTGAAGCTAAGCCTTCTACTTCGCATTGATTTGAAGCTAAATCATGTGTTTCGCTTGAGTTTGAAGTTAACACGTCTGTTTCACATGTAGTTGAAGTTAAATCATGTATATCACAGGTATTTGAATGTAAACCATTTGTTTCGCAGGGATTTGAAGCTAATCCTTCTACTTCGCATTGATTTGAAGTTAAATCATGTGTTTCCTTCGAGTGTGAAGCTAAATCGTTTGTTTCGCGTGCAGTTGATGCTGAATCATGTATATCACAAGTATTTGAAGCTAAACCATTTGTTTCTCATGGATTTGAAGCTAAAACATGTGTTACGCTTGAATTTGAAACTAACACGTTTGTTTCGCATGCAGTTGAAGATAAATCATGTATGTCACAAGTATTTGAAGCTGAAACATTCGATTCGCCTGGATTTGAAGCTAAGCCTAATACTTCGCATTGATTTGAAGCTGAATCATGTGTTTCGCTTGCATTTGAAGCTAACTCGTTTGTTTCGCATGCAGTTGAAGCTAAATCATGTATATCACAAGTATTGGAAGCTATACCATTTGTTTCGCATTGATTTGAAGCTAAGCCTTCTACTTCGCATTGATTTGGGGCTGAATCATGTGTTTCGCTTGGATTTGAAGATAACTCGTTTGTTTCGCATGCAGTTGAAGTTAAATCATGTATATCACAAGTATTTGAAGCTAAACCATTTGTTTCGTTTGGATTTGAAACTAAGCCTTCTACTTCGCATTGATTTGAAGCTAAATCATGTGTTTCGCTTGAGTTTGAAGTTAACACGTCTGTTTCACATGTAGTTGAAGCTAAATCATGTATATCACAGGTATTTGAATGTAAACCATTTGTTTCGCATGGATTTGAAGCTAAGCCTTCTACTTCGCATCGATTTGAAGCTGAATCATGTGTTTCGCTTGGATTTGAAGCTAACACGTTTGTTTCGCATGCAGTTGAAGCTAAATCATGTATGTCACAAGTATTTGTAGCTAAACCATTTGATTCGCATGAATATTAAGGTGAACTATGTGTTTCGAATGAATGTGAAACTAAATGGTGTGTTTCGAATGGATTTGAAGCTAACACGTTTGTTTTGCACGCTGTTGAAGCTGAATCATGTATATCACAAGTATTTGAAGCTGAACCATTTGACTTCTATGGATTTGAAGCTAAGCCTTCTACTTCGCATTGATTTGGAGCTAAATCATGTGTCTCGCATGAATTTAAAGCTAACTCGTTTTTTTCGCCTGCATTTGAAGCTAAATCATGTATATCTCAAATATTTGAAGCTAAATCATTCGATTCGCATGGATTTGAAACTAAGTCTTCTACTTCGCATTGATTTTAAGCTAAATCATGTGTTTCGCATGGATTTGAAGCTAACTCGTTTGTTTCACATGCAGTTGAAGCTAAATCATGTATATCACAGCTATTTGAAGCGTAACCATTTGTTTCGCATGGATTTGAAGCTAAGCATTCTACTTCGCATTGATTTGACGCTCAATCATGTGTTTCGCTTGGATTTGAAGCTAACTCGTTTGTTTCGCATGCAGTTGAAGCTAAATCATGTATATCTCAAATATTTGAAGCTAAATCATTCGATTCGCAAGGAGTTGAATCTAAGCCTTCTACTTCGCATTGATTTGAAGCTGAATCATGTGTTTCGCTTGCATTTGAAGCTAACTCGTTTGTTTCGCATGCAGTTGAAGCTAAATCATGTATATCACAAGTATTGGAAGCTATACCATTTGTTTCGTTTGGATTTGAAGCTAAGCCTTCTACTTCGCATTGATTTGAAGCTAAATCATGTGTTTCGCTTGAGTTTGAAGTTAACACGTCTGTTTCACATGTAGTTGAAGCTAAATCATGTATATCACAGGTATTTGAATGTAAACCATTTGTTTCGCATGGATTTGAAGCTAAGCCTTCTACTTCGCATTGATTTGAAGCTGAATCATGTGTTTCGTTTGGATTAGAAGCTAACTCGTTTGTTTCACATGCAGTTGAAGCTAAATCATGTATATCAAAGGTATTTGAAGCATAACCATTTGTTTCGCATGGATTTGATGCTAAGCTTTCTATTTCGCATTGATTTGACGCTCAATCATGTGTTTCGCTTGGATTTGAAGCTAACTCGTTTGTTTCGCATGCAGTTGAAGCTAAATCATGTATATCTCAAATATTTGAAGCTAAATCATTCGATTCGCAAGGAGTTGAATCTAAGCCTTCTACTTCGCATTGATTTGAAGCTGAATCATGTGTTTCGCTTAGATTTGAAGCTAACTCGTTTGTTTCGCATGCAGTTGAAGCTAATCATGTATGTCACAAGTATTTGTAGCTAAACCATTTGATTCGCATGAATATTAAGGTGAACCATGTGTTTCGAATGAATGTGAAACTAAATCGTGTGTTTCGAATGGATTTGAAGCTAACACGTTTGTTTTGCATGCAGTTGAAGCTGAATCATGTATATCACAAGTATTTGAAGCTGAACCATTTGACTTCTATGGATTTGAAGCTAAGCCTTCTACTTCGCATTGATTTGGAGCTAAATCATGTGTCTCGCATGAATTTAAAGCTAACTCGTTTTTTTCGCCTACATTTGAAGCTAAATCATGTATATCTCAAATATTTGAAGCTAAATCATTCGATTCGCATGGATTTGAAGCTAAGCCTTCTACTTCGCATTGATTTGGAGCTGAATCATTTGTTTCGCTTGGATTTGAAGATAACTCGTTTGTTTCGCATGCAGTTGAAGTTAAATCATGTATATCACAAGTATTTGAAGCTAAACCATTTGTTTCGTTTGGATTTGAAGCTAAGCCTTCTACTTCGCATTGATTGGAAGCTAAATCATGTGTTTCGCATGGATTTGAAGCTAACTCGTTTGTTTCACATGCAGTTGAAGCTAAATCATGTATATCACAGCTATTTGAAGCATAACCATTTGTTTCGCATGGATTTGAAGCTAAGCATTCTACTTCGCATTGATTTGACGCTCAATCATGTGTTTCGCTTGGATTTGAAGCTAACTCGTTTGTTTCGCATGCAGTTGAAGCTAAATCATGTATATCACAGCTATTTGAAGCATAACCATTTGTTTCGCATGGATTTGAAGTTAAGCATTCTACTTCGCATTGATTTGACGCTCAATCATGTGTTTCGCTTGGATTTGAAGCTAACTCGTTTGTTTCGCATGCAGTTGAAGCTAAATCATGTATGTCACAAGTATTTGTAGCTAAACCATTTGATTCGCATGAATATTAAGGTGAACCATGTGTTTCGAATGAATGTGAAACTAAATCGTGTGTTTCAAATGGATTTGAAGCTAACACGTTTGTTTTGCATGCTGTTGAAGCTATATCCCTTATATTTGCAAGCATTTGAAGCCAAATCATACGTTTTGCATGGTTTTGAAGCTAAGCCTTCTACTTCGCATTGATTTGAAGTTAAATCATGTGTTTCCTTCGAGTGTGAAGCTAAATCGTTTGTTTCGCGTGCAGTTGATGCTGAATCATGTATATCACAAGTATTTGAAGCTAAACCATTTGTTTCTCATGGATTTGAAGCTAAAACATGTGTTACGCTTGAATTTGAAACTAACACGTTTGTTTCACATGCAGTTGAAGCTAAATCATGTATGTCACAAGTATTTGAAGCTGAAACATTCGATTCGCCTGGATTTGAAGCTAAGCCTAATACTTCGCATTGATTCGAAGCTAAATCATGTGTTTCGCTTGAGTTTGAAGTTAACACGTCTGTTTCACATGTAGTTGAAGCTAAATCATGTATATCACAGGTATTTGAATGTAAACCATTTGTTTCGCATGGATTTGAAGCTAAGCCTTCTACTTCGCATTGATTTGAAGCTGAATCATGTGTTTCGTTTGGATTAGAAGCTAACTCGTTTGTTTCACATGCAGTTGAAGCTAAATCATGTATATCACAGGTATTTGAAGCACAACCATTTGTTTCGCATGGATTTGATGCTAAGCTTTCTACTTCGCATTGATTTGACGCTCAATCATGTGTTTCGCTTGGATTTGAAGCTAACTCGTTTGTTTCGCATGCAGTTGAAGCTAAATCATGTATGTCACAAGTATTTGTAGCTAAACCATTTGATTCGCATGAATATTAAGGTGAACCATGTGTTTCGAATGAATGTGAAACTAAATCGTGTGTTTCGAATGGATTTGAAGCTAACACGTTTGTTTTGCATGCAGTTGAAGCTGAATCATGTATATCACAAGTATTTCAAGCTGAACCAATTGACTTCTATGGATTTGAAGCTAAGCCTTCTACTTCCCATTGATTTGGAGCTAAATCATGTGTCTCGCTTGAATTTAAAGCTAACTCGTTTTTTTCGCCTGCATTTGAAACTAAATCATGTATATAACAAATATTTGAAGCTAAATCATTCGATTCGCATGGATTTGAAGCTAAGCCTTCTACTTCGCATTGATTTTAAGCTAAATCATGTGTTTCGCATGGATTTGAAGCTAACTCGTTTGTTTCACATGCAGTTGAAGCTAAATCATGTATATCACAAGTACTTGAAGCTATACCATTTGCTTCGCATGGATTTGAAGCTAAGCCTTCTACTTCGCATTGATTTGAAGCTGAATCATGTGTTTCGCTTGGATTTGAAGCTAACTCGTTTGTTTCACATGCAGTTGAAGCTAAATCATGTATATCACAGCTATTTGAAGCATAACCATTTGTTTCGCATGGATTTGAAGCTAAGCATTCTACTTCGCATTGATTTGACGCTCAATCATGTGTTTCGCTTGCATTTGAACCTAACTCGTTTGTTTCGCATGCAGTTGAAGCTAAATCATGTATATCACAAGTATTGGAAGCTATACCATTTGTTTCGCATTGATTTGAAGCTAAGCCTTCTACTTCGCATTGATTTGGGGCTGAATCATGTGTTTCGCTTGGATTTGAAGCTAACTCGTTTGTTTCGCATGCAGTTGAAGCTAAATCATGTATGTCACAAGTATTTGTAGCTAAACCATTTGATTCGCATGAATATTAAGGTGAACCATGTGTTTCGAATGAATGTGAAACTAAATCGTGTGTTTCAAATGGATTTGAAGCTAACACGTTTGTTTTGCATGCTGTTGAAGCTATATCCCTTATATTTGCAAGCATTTGAAGCCAAATCATACGTTTTGCATGGTTTTGAAGCTAAGCCTTCTACTTCGCATTGATTTGAAGTTAAATCATGTGTTTCCTTCGAGTGTGAAGCTAAATCGTTTGTTTCGCGTGCAGTTGATGCTGAATCATGTATATCAGAAGTATTTGAAGCTAAACCATTTGTTTCTCATGGATTTGAAGCTAAAACATGTGTTACGCTTGAATTTGAAACTAACACGTTTGTTTCACATGCAGTTGAAGCTAAATCATGTATGTCACAAGTATTTGAAGCTGAAACATTCGATTCGCCTGGATTTGAAGCTAAGCCTAATACTTCGCATTGATTTGAAGCTGAATCATGTGTTTCGCTTGCATTTGAAGCTAACTCGTTTGTTTCGCATGCAGTTGAAGCTAAATCATGTATATCACAAGTATTGGAAGCTATACCATTTGTTTCGCATTGATTTGAAGCTAAGCCTTCTACTTCGCATTGATTTGTGGCTGAATCATGTGTTTCGCTTGGATTTGAAGATAACTCGTTTGTTTCGCATGCAGTTGAAGTTAAATCATGTATATCACAAGTATTTGAAGCTAAACCATTTGTTTCGTTTGGATTTGAAGCTAAGCCTTCTACTTCGCATTGATTCGAAGCTAAATCATGTGTTTCGCTTGAGTTTGAAGTTAACACGTCTGTTTCACATGTAGTTGAAGCTGAATCATGTATATCACAGGTATTTGAATGTAAACCATTTGTTTCGCATGGATTTGAAGCTAAGCCTTCTACTTCGCATTGATTTGAAGCTGAATCATGTGATTCGTTTGGATTAGAAGCTAACTCGTTTGTTTCACATGCAGTTGAAGCTAAATCATGTATATCACAGGTATTTGAAGCATAACCATTTGTTTCGCATGGATTTGATGCTAAGCTTTCTACTTCGCATTGATTTGACGCTCAATCATGTGTTTCGCTTGGATTTGAAGCTAACTCGTTTGTTTCGCATGCAGTTGAAGCTAAATCATGTATGTCACAAGTATTTGTAGCTAAACCATTTGATTCGCATGAATATTAAGGTGAACCATGTGTTTCGAATGAATGTGAATCTAAATCGTGTGTTTCAAATGGATTTGAAGCTAACACGTTTGTTTTGCATGCTGTTGAAGCTATATCCCTTATATTTGCAAGCATTTGAAGCCAAATCATACGTTTTGCATGGTTTTGAAGCTAAGCCTTCTACTTCGCATTGATTTGAAGTTAAATCATGTGTTTCCTTCGAGTGTGAAGCTAAATCGTTTGTTTCGCGTGCAGTTGATGCTGAATCATGTATATCAGAAGTATTTGAAGCTAAACCATTTGTTTCTCATGGATTTGAAGCTAAAACATGTGTTACGCTTGAATTTGAAACTAACACGTTTGTTTCACATGCAGTTGAAGCTAAATCATGTATGTCACAAGTATTTGTAGCTAAACCATTTGATTCGCATGAATATTAAGGTGAACCATGTGTTTCGAATGAATGTGAAACTAAATCGTGTGTTTCGAATGGATTTGAAGCTAACACGTTTGTTTTGCATGCAGTCGAAGCTGAATCATGTATATCACAAGTATTTCAAGCTGAACCAATTGACTTCTATGGATTTGAAGCTAAGCCTTCTACTTCCCATTGATTTGGAGCTAAATCATGTGTCTTGCTTGAATTTAAAGCTAACTCGTTTTTTTCGCCTGCATTTGAAACTAAATCATGTATATAACAAATATTTGAAGCTAAATCATTCGATTCGCATGGATTTGAAGCTAAGCCTTCTACTTCGCATTGATTTTAAGCTAAATCATGTGTTTCGCATGGATTTGAAGCTAACTCGTTTGTTTCACATGCAGTTGAAGCTAAATCATGTATATCACAAGTACTTGAAGCTATACCATTCGCTTCGCATGGATTTGAAGCTAAGCATTCTACTTCGCATTGATTTGAAGCTGAATCATGTGTTTCGCTTGGATTTGAAGCTAACTCGTTTGTTTCACATGCAGTTGAAGCTAAATCATGTATATCACAGCTATTTGAAGCATAACCATTTGTTTCTCATGGATTTGAAGCTAAGCATTCTACTTCGCATTGATTTGACGCTCAATCATGTGTTTCGCTTGGATTTGAAGCTAACTCGTTTGTTTCGCATGCAGTTGAAGCTAAATCATGTATATCACAGCTATTTGAAGCATAACCATTTGTTTCGCATGGATTTGAAGTTAAGCTTTCTACTTCGCATTGATTTGACGCTCAATCATGTGTTTCGCTTGGATTTGAAGCTAACTCGTTTGTTTCGCATGCAGTTGAAGCTAAATCATGTATGTCACAAGTATTTGTAGCTAAACCATTTGATTCGCATGAATATTAAGGTGAACCATGTGTTTCGAATGAATGTGAAACTAAATCGTGTGTTTCAAATGGATTTGAAGCTAACACGTTTGTTTTGCATGCTGTTGAAGCTATATCCCTTATATTTGCAAGCATTTGAAGCCAAATCATACGTTTTGCATGGTTTTGATGCTAAGCCTTCTACTTCGCATTGATTTGAAGTTAAATCATGTGTTTCCTTCGAGTGTGAAGCTAAATCGTTTGTTTCGCGTGCAGTTGATGCTGAATCATGTATATCACAAGTATTTGAAGCTAAACCATTTGTTTCTCATGGATTTGAAGCTAAAACATGTGTTACGCTTGAATTTGAAACTAACACGTTTGTTTCACATGCAGTTGACGCTAAATCATGTATGTCACAAGTATTTGAAGCTGAAACATTCGATTCGCCTGGATTTGAAGCTAAGCCTAATACTTCGCATTGATTTGAAGCTGAATCATGTGTTTCGCTTGCATTTGAAGCTAACTCGTTTGTTTCGCATGCAGTTGAAGCTAAATCATGTATATCACAAGTATTGGAAGCTATACCATTTGTTTCGCATTGATTTGAAGCTAAGCCTTCTACTTCGCATTGATTTGTGGCTGAATCATGTGTTTCGCTTGGATTTGAAGATAACTCGTTTGTTTCGCATGCAGTTGAAGTTAAATCATGTATATCACAAGTATTTGAAGCTAAACCATTTGTTTCGTTTGGATTTGAAGCTAAGCCTTCTACTTCGCATTGATTTGAAGCTAAATCATGTGTTTCGCTTGAGTTTGAAGTTAACACGTCTGTTTCACATGTAGTTGAAGCTAAATCATGTATATCACAGGTATTTGAATGTAAACCATTTGTTTCGCATGGATTTGAAGCTAAGCCTTCTACTTCGCATTGATTTGAAGCTGAATCATGTGTTTCGTTTGGATTAGAAGCTAACTCGTTTGTTTCACATGCAGTTGAAGCTAAATCATGTATATCACAGGTATTTGAAGCATAACCATTTGTTTCGCATGGATTTGATGCTAAGCTTTCTACTTCGCATTGATTTGACGCTCAATCATGTGTTTCGCTTGGATTTGAAGCTAACTCGTTTGTTTCGCATGCAGTTGAAGCTAAATCATGTATGTCACAAGTATTTGTAGCTAAACCATTTGATTCGCATGAATATTAAGGTGAACCATGTGTTTCGAATGAATGTGAAACTAAATCGTGTGTTTCGAATGGATTTGAAGCTAACACGTTTGTTTTGCATGCAGTTGAAGCTGAATCATGTATATCACAAGTATTTCAAGCTGAACCAATTGACTTCTATGGATTTGAAGCTAAGCCTTCTACTTCCCATTGATTTGGAGCTAAATCATGTGTCTCGCATGAATTTAAAGCTAACTCGTTTTTTCGCCTGCATTTGAAACTAAATCATGTATATAACAAATATTTGAAGCTAAATCATTCGATTCGCATGGATTTGAAGCTAAGCCTTCTACTTCGCATTGATTTGGGGCTGAATCATGTGTTTCGCTTGGATTTGAAGATAACTCGTTTGTTTCGCATGCAGTTGAAGTTAAATCATGTATATCACAAGTATTTGAAGCTAAACCATTTGTTTCGTTTGGATTTGAAGCTAAGCCTTCTACTTCGCATTGATTTGAAGTTAAATCATGTGTTTCCTTCGAGTGTGAAGCTAAATCGTTTGTTTCGCGTGCAGTTGATGCTGAATCATGTATATCACAAGTATTTGAAGCTAAACCATTTGTTTCTCATGGATTTGAAGCTAAAACATGTGTTACGCTTGAATTTAAAACTAACACGTTTGTTTCACATGCAGTTGAAGCTAAATCATGTATGTCACAAGTATTTGAAGCTGAAACATTCGATTCGCCTGGATTTGAAGCGAAGCCTAATACTTCGCATTGATTTGAAGCTGAATCATGTGTTTCGCTTGCATTTGAAGCTAACTCGTTTGTTTCGCATGCAGTTGAAGCTAAATCATGTATGTCACAAGTATTGGAAGCTATACCATTTGTTTCGCATTGATTTGAAGCTAAGCCTTCTACTTCGCATTGATTTGGGCTGAATCATGTGTTTCGCTTGGATTTGAAGATAACTCGTTTGTTTCGCATGCAGTTGAAGTTAAATCATGTATATCACAAGTATTTGAAGCTAAACCATTTATTTCGTTTGGATTTGAAGCTAAGCCTTCTACTTCGCATTGATTTGAAGCTAAATCATGTGTTTCGCTTGAGTTTGAAGTTAACACGTCTGTTTCACATGTAGTTGAAGCTAAATCATGTATATCACAGGTATTTGAATGTAAACCATTTGTTTCGCATGGATTTGAATCTAAGCCTTCTACTTCGCATTGACTTGAAGCTGAATCATGTGTTTCGTTTGGATTAGAAGCTAACTCGTTTGTTTCACATGCAGTTGAAGCTAAATCATGTATATCAAAGGTATTTGAAGCATAACCATTTGTTTCGCATGGATTTGATGCTAAGCTTTCTACTTCGCATTGATTTGACGCTCAATCATGTGTTTCGCTTGGATTTGAAGCTAACTCGTTTGTTTCGCATGCAGTTGAAGCTAAATCATGTATGCCACAAGTATTTGTAGCTAAACCATTTGATTCGCATGAATATTAAGGTGAACCATGTGTTTCGAATGAATGTGAAACTAAATCGTGTGTTTCGAATGGATTTGAAGCTAACACGTTTGTTTTGCATGCAGTTGAAGCTGAATCATGTATATCACAAGTATTTCAAGCTGAACCATTTGACTTCTATGGATTTGAAGCTAAGCCTTCTACTTCCCATTGATTTGGAGCTAAATCATGTGTCTCGCTTGAATTTAAAGCTAACTCGTTTTTTTCGCCTGCATTTGAAACTAAATCATGTATATAACAAATATTTGAAGCTAAATCATTCGATTCGCATGGATTTGAAGCTAAGCCTTCTACTTCGCATTGATTTTAAGCTAAATCATGTGTTTCGCATGGATTTGAAGCTAACTCGTTTGTTTCACATGCAGTTGAAGCTAAATCATGAATATCACAAGTACTTGAAGCTATACCATTCGCTTCGCATGGATTTGAAGCTAAGCCTTCTACTTCGCATTGATTTGAAGCTGAATCATGTGTTTCGCTTGGATTTGAAGCTAACTCGTTTGTTTCACATGCAGTTGAAGCTAAATCATGTATATCACAGCTATTTGAAGCATAACCATTTGTTTCGCATGGATTTGAAGCTAAGCATTCTACTTCGCATTGATTTGACGCTCAATCATGTGTTTCGCTTGGATTTGAAGCTAACTCGTTTGTTTCGCATGCAGTTGAAGCTAAATCATGTATGTCACAAGTATTTGTAGCTAAACCATTTGATTCGCATGAATATTAAGGTGAACCATGTGTTTCGAATGAATGTGAAACTAAATCGTGTGTTTCAAATGGATTTGAAGCTAACACGTTTGTTTTGCATGCTGTTGAAGCTATATCCCTTATATTTGCAAGCATTTGAAGCCAAATCATACGTTTTGCATGGTTTTGAAGCTAAGCCTTCTACTTCGCATTGATTTGAAGTTAAATCATGTGTTTCCTTCGAGTGTGAAGCTAAATGGTTTGTTTCGCGTGCAGTTGATGCTGAATCATGTATATCACAAGTATTTGAAGCTAAACCATTTGTTTCTCTTGGATTTGAAGCTAAAACATGTGTTACGCTTGAATTTGAAACTAACACGTTTGTTTCACATGCAGTTGAAGCTGAATCATGTATGTCACAAGTATTTGAAGCTGAAACATTCGATTCGCCTGGATTTGAAGCTAAGCCTAATACTTCGCATTGATTTGAAGCTGAATCATGTGTTTCGCTTGCATTTGAATCTAACTCGTTTGTTTCGCATGCAGTTGAAGCTAAATCATGTATATCACAAGTATTGGAAGCTATACCATTTGTTTCGCATTGATTTGAAGCTAAGCCTTCTACTTCGCATTGATTTGGGGCTGAATCATGTGTTTCGCTTGGATTTGAAGATAACTCGTTTGTTTCGCATGCAGTTGAAGTTAAATCATGTATATCACAAGTATTTGAAGCTAAACCATTTGTTTCGTTTTGATTTGAAACTAAGCCTTCTACTTCGCATTGATTTGAAGCTAAATCATGTGTTTCGCTTGAGTTTGAAGTTAACACGTCTGTTTCACATGTAGTTGAAGCTAAATCATGTATATCACAAGTATTTGTAGCTAAACCATTTGATTCGCATGAATATTAAGGTGAACTATGTGTTTCGAATGAATGTGAAACTAAATGGTGTGTTTCGAATGGATTTGAAGCTAACACGTTTGTTTTGCACGCTGTTGAAGCTGAATCATGTATATCACAAGTATTTGAAGCTGAACCATTTGACTTCTATGGATTTGAAGCTAAGCCTTCTACTTCGCATTGATTTGGAGCTAAATCATGTGTCTCGCATGAATTTAAAGCTAACTCGTTTTTTTCGCCTGCATTTGAAGCTAAATCATGTATATCTCAAATATTTGAAGCTAAATCATTCGATTAGCATGGATTTGAAACTAAGTCTTCTACTTCGCATTGATTTTAAGCTAAATCATGTGTTTCGCATGGATTTGAAGCTAACTCGTTTGTTTCACATGCAGTTGAAGCTAAATCATGTATATCACAGCTATTTGAAGCATAACCATTTGTTTCGCATGGATTTGAAGCTAAGCATTCTACTTCGCATTGATTTGACGCTCAATCATGTGTTTCGCTTGGATTTGAAGCTAACTCGTTTGTTTCGCATGCAGTTGAAGCTAAATCATGTATGTCACAAGTATTGGAAGCTATACCATTTGTTTCGCATTGATTTGAAGCTAAGCCTTCTACTTCGCATTGATTTGGGGCTGAATCATGTGTTTCGCTTGGATTTGAAGATAACTCGTTTGTTTCGCATGCAGTTGAAGTTAAATCATGTATATCACAAGTATTTGAAGCTAAACCATTTATTTCGTTTGGATTTGAAGCTAAGCCTTCTACTTCGCATTGATTTGAAGCTAAATCATGTGTTTCGCTTGAGTTTGAAGTTAACACGTCTGTTTCACATGTAGTTGAAGCTAAATCATGTATATCACAGGTATTTGAATGTAAACCATTTGTTTCGCATGGATTTGAATCTAAGCCTTCTACTTCGCATTGACTTGAAGCTGAATCATGTGTTTCGTTTGGATTAGAAGCTAACTCGTTTGTTTCACATGCAGTTGAAGCTAAATCATGTATATCAAAGGTATTTGAAGCATAACCATTTGTTTCGCATGGATTTGATGCTAAGCTTTCTACTTCGCATTGATTTGACGCTCAATCATGTGTTTCGCTTGGATTTGAAGCTAACTCGTTTGTTTCGCATGCAGTTGAAGCTAAATCATGTATGCCACAAGTATTTGTAGCTAAACCATTTGATTCGCATGAATATTAAGGTGAACCATGTGTTTCGAATGAATGTGAAACTAAATCGTGTGTTTCGAATGGATTTGAAGCTAACACGTTTGTTTTGCATGCAGTTGAAGCTGAATCATGTATATCACAAGTATTTCAAGCTGAACCATTTGACTTCTATGGATTTGAAGCTAAGCCTTCTACTTCCCATTGATTTGGAGCTAAATCATGTGTCTCGCTTGAATTTAAAGCTAACTCGTTTTTTTCGCCTGCATTTGAAACTAAATCATGTATATAACAAATATTTGAAGCTAAATCATTCGATTCGCATGGATTTGAAGCTAAGCCTTCTACTTCGCATTGATTTTAAGCTAAATCATGTGTTTCGCATGGATTTGAAGCTAACTCGTTTGTTTCACATGCAGTTGAAGCTAAATCATGTATATCACAAGTACTTGAAGCTATACCATTCGCTTCGCATGGATTTGAAGCTAAGCCTTCTACTTCGCATTGATTTGAAGCTGAATCATGTGTTTCGCTTGGATTTGAAGCTAACTCGTTTGTTTCACATGCAGTTGAAGCTAAATCATGTATATCACAGCTATTTGAAGCATAACCATTTGTTTCGCATGGATTTGAAGCTAAGCATTCTACTTCGCATTGATTTGACGCTCAATCATGTGTTTCGCTTGGATTTGAAGCTAACTCGTTTGTTTCGCATGCAGTTGAAGCTAAATCATGTATATCACAGCTATTTGAAGCATAACCATTTGTTTCGCATGGATTTGAAGTTAAGCCTTCTACTTCGCATTGATTTGGAGCTAAATCATGTGTCTCGCAGGAATTTAAAGCTAACTCGTTTTTTTCGCCTGCATTTGAAGCTAAATCATGTATATCTCAAATATTTGAAGCTAAATCATTCGATTCGCATGGATTTGAAACTAAGCCTTCTACTTCGCATTGATTTTAAGCTAAATCATGTGTTTCGCATGGATTTGAAGCTAACTCGTTTGTTTCGCATGCAGTTGAAGCTAAATCATGTATGTCACAAGTATTTGTAGCTAAACCATTTGATTCGCATGAATATTAAGGTGAACCATGTGTTTCGAATGAATGTGAAACTAAATCGTGTGTTTCGAATGGATTTGAAGCTAACACGTTTGTTTTGCATGCAGTTGAAGCTGAATCATGTATATCACAAGTATTTCAAGCTGAACCAATTGACTTCTATGGATTTGAAGCTAAGCCTTCTACTTCCCATTGATTTGGAGCTAAATCATGTGTCTTGCTTGAATTTAAAGCTAACTCGTTTTTTTCGCCTGCATTTGAAACTAAATCATGTATATAACAAATATTTGAAGCTAAATCATTCGATTCGCATGGATTTGAAGCTAAGCCTTCTACTTCGCATTGATTTTAAGCTAAATCATGTGTTTCGCATGGATTTGAAGCTAACTCGTTTGTTTCACATGCAGTTGAAGCTAAATCATGTATATCACAAGTACTTGAAGCTATACCATTCGCTTCGCATGGATTTGAAGCTAAGCATTCTACTTCGCATTGATTTGAAGCTGAATCATGTGTTTCGCTTGGATTTGAAGCTAACTCGTTTGTTTCACATGCAGTTGAAGCTAAATCATGTATATCACAGCTATTTGAAGCATAACCATTTGTTTCGCATGGATTTGAAGCTAAGCATTCTACTTCGCATTGATTTGACGCTCAATCATGTGTTTCGCTTGGATTTGAAGCTAACTCGTTTGTTTCGCATGCAGTTGAAGCTAAATCATGTATATCACAGCTATTTGAAGCATAACCATTTGTTTCGCATGGATTTGAAGTTAAGCTTTCTACTTCGCATTGATTTGACGCTCAATCATGTGTTTCGCTTGGATTTGAAGCTAACTCGTTTGTTTCGCATGCAGTTGAAGCTAAATCATGTATGTCACAAGTATTTGTAGCTAAACCATTTGATTCGCATGAATATTAAGGTGAACCATGTGTTTCGAATGAATGTGAAACTAAATCGTGTGTTTCAAATGGATTTGAAGCTAACACGTTTGTTTTGCATGCTGTTGAAGCTATATCCCTTATATTTGCAAGCATTTGAAGCCAAATCATACGTTTTGCATGGTTTTGAAGCTAAGCCTTCTACTTCGCATTGATTTGAAGTTAAATCATGTGTTTCCTTCGAGTGTGAAGCTAAATGGTTTGTTTCGCGTGCAGTTGATGCTGAATCATGTATATCACAAGTATTTGAAGCTAAACCATTTGTTTCTCTTGGATTTGAAGCTAAAACATGTGTTACGCTTGAATTTGAAACTAACACGTTTGTTTCACATGCAGTTGAAGCTGAATCATGTATGTCACAAGTATTTGAAGCTGAAACATTCGATTCGCCTGGATTTGAAGCTAAGCCTAATACTTCGCATTGATTTGAAGCTGAATCATGTGTTTCGCTTGCATTTGAATCTAACTCGTTTGTTTCGCATGCAGTTGAAGCTAAATCATGTATATCACAAGTATTGGAAGCTATACCATTTGTTTCGCATTGATTTGAAGCTAAGCCTTCTACTTCGCATTGATTTGGGGCTGAATCATGTGTTTCGCTTGGATTTGAAGATAACTCGTTTGTTTCGCATGCAGTTGAAGTTAAATCATGTATATCACAAGTATTTGAAGCTAAACCATTTGTTTCGTTTTGATTTGAAACTAAGCCTTCTACTTCGCATTGATTTGAAGCTAAATCATGTGTTTCGCTTGAGTTTGAAGTTAACACGTCTGTTTCACATGTAGTTGAAGCTAAATCATGTATATCACAAGTATTTGTAGCTAAACCATTTGATTCGCATGAATATTAAGGTGAACTATGTGTTTCGAATGAATGTGAAACTAAATGGTGTGTTTCGAATGGATTTGAAGCTAACACGTTTGTTTTGCACGCTGTTGAAGCTGAATCATGTATATCACAAGTATTTGAAGCTGAACCATTTGACTTCTATGGATTTGAAGCTAAGCCTTCTACTTCGCATTGATTTGGAGCTAAATCATGTGTCTCGCATGAATTTAAAGCTAACTCGTTTTTTTCGCCTGCATTTGAAGCTAAATCATGTATATCTCAAATATTTGAAGCTAAATCATTCGATTAGCATGGATTTGAAACTAAGTCTTCTACTTCGCATTGATTTTAAGCTAAATCATGTGTTTCGCATGGATTTGAAGCTAACTCGTTTGTTTCACATGCAGTTGAAGCTAAATCATGTATATCACAGCTATTTGAAGCATAACCATTTGTTTCGCATGGATTTGAAGCTAAGCATTCTACTTCGCATTGATTTGACGCTCAATCATGTGTTTCGCTTGGATTTGAAGCTAACTCGTTTGTTTCGCATGCAGTTGAAGCTAAATCATGTATATCTCAAATATTTGAAGCTAAATCATTCGATTCGCAAGGATTTGAATCTAAGCCTTCTACTTCGCATTGATTTGAAGCTGAATCATGTGTTTCGCTTAGATTTGAAGCTAACTCGTTTGTTTCGCATGCAGTTGAAGCTAATCATGTATGTCACAAGTATTTGTAGCTAAACCATTTGATTCGCATGAATATTAAGGTGAACCATGTGTTTCGAATGAATGTGAAACTAAATCGTATGTTTCGAATGGATTTGAAGCTAACACGTTTGTTTTGCATGCAGTTGAAGCTGAATCATGTATATCACAAGTATTTGAAGCTGAACCATTTGACCTCTATGGATTTGAAGCTAAGCCTTCCACTTCGCATTGATTTGGAGCTAAATCATGTGTCTCGCATGAATTTAAAGCTAACTCGTTTTTTTCGCCTACATTTGAAGCTAAATCATGTATATCTCAAATATTTGAAGCTAAATCATTCGATTCGCATGGATTTGAATCTAAGCCTTCTACTTCGCATTGATTTGGAGCTGAATCATTTGTTTCGCTTGGATTTGAAGATAACTCGTTTGTTTCGCATGCAGTTGAAGTTAAATCATGTATATCACAAGTATTTGAAGCTAAACCATTTGTTTCGTTTGGATTTGAAGCTAAGCCTTCTACTTCGCATTGACTGGAAGCTAAATCATGTGTTTCGCATGGATTTGAAGCTAACTCGTTTGTTTCACATGCAGTTGAAGCTAAATCATGTATATCACAGCTATTTGAAGCATAACCATTTGTTTCGCATGGATTTGAAGCTAAGCATTCTACTTCGCATTGATTTGACGCTCAATCATGTGTTTCGCTTGGATTTGAAGCTAACTCGTTTGTTTCGCATGCAGTTGAAGCTAAATCATGTATATCACAGCTATTTGAAGCATAACCATTTGTTTCGCATGGATTTGAAGTTAAGCTTTCTACTTCGCATTGATTTGACGCTCAATCATGTGTTTCGCTTGGATTTGAAGCTAACTCGTTTGTTTCGCATGCAGTTGAAGCTAAATCATGTATGTCACAAGTATTTGTAGCTAAACCATTTGATTCGCATGTATATTAAGGTGAACCATGTGTTTCGAATGAATGTGAAACTAAATCGTGTGTTTCAAATGGATTTGAAGCTAACACGTTTGTTTTGCATGCTGTTGAAGCTATATCCCTTATATTTGTAAGCATTTGAAGCCAAATCATACGTTTTGCATGGTTTTGAAGCTAAGCCTTCTACTTCGCATTGATTTGAAGTTAAATCATGTGTTTCCTTCGAGTGTGAAGCTAAATCGTTTGTTTCGCGTGCAGTTGATGCTGAATCATGTATATCACAAGTATTTGAAGCTAAACCATTTGTTTCTCATGGATTTGAAGCTAAAACATGTGTTACGCTTGAATTTGAAACTAACACGTTTGTTTCACATGCAGTTGAAGCTAAATCATGTATGTCACAAGTATTTGAAGCTGAAACATTCGATTCGCCTGGATTTGAAGCTAAGCCTAATACTTCGCATTGATTTGAAGCTGAATCATGTGTTTCGCTTGCATTTGAAGCTAACTCGTTTGTTTCGCATGCAGTTGAAGCTAAATCATGTATATCACAAGTATTGGAAGCTATACCATTTGTTTCGCATTGATTTGAAGCTAAGCCTTCTACTTCGCATTGATTTGTGGCTGAATCATGTGTTTCGCTTGGATTTGAAGATAACTCGTTTGTTTCGCATGCAGTTGAAGTTAAATCATGTATATCACAAGTATTTGAAGCTAAACCATTTGTTTCGTTTGGATTTGAAGCTAAGCCTTCTACTTCGCATTGATTTGAAGCTAAATCATGTGTTTCGCTTGAGTTTGAAGTTAACACGTCTGTTT